>NC_092233.1:29084180-29384180 GCF_036320965.1 Panulirus ornatus
CAGTACTCAGACTTTTATCTGTCTCTTAAGAGTATCTTGAATGAAACTATTGATGTAAGAAGCACCATCGAAATGAACCTTCTCATAGGCAACTCTATGGTTACCATATCCCCTTACATTGTTTTTGGTGTTACTTTTCCCAGCTAACTTTTTACTAGGATACCACTCCATGGCTCAGCTTAGGATTTATCCTATTTATCTTGAAAACGTAGTCTGTATTGATATTACAGTCTTTCCATTGTCAGAGAAGAGTTCTCAGTCAGTCAGAGTCATTAGTGCATCTGCTGTCACACCATGCTCGACGGTCGATAATACGCATCCTTTCAACTTCTCCACTAATTGTCCAGGAAAACTGAAAACAGACATGACTTTCCATGGTGACATACTCCTTTCTCACTTTCTCAAACATGGATGCAAGAGCATGGACTCAGGCATAGTCAGGGTAATTTAACACTTAATTAGAGTGGTTGCTGAACCCTCCTCACTAACTCTTGGAACACCATCAATGGATGCTTCTATTTATGAGACCGTAAATGGAGAAGTTACAGTATACATTGCCAGTCTGCGATCTACTTCTCTCCATCTCAGCAGAGATTCTAAGCTTGTGGAATTTCCATTCTGAAGTCTGGAATTCAAGACGAGGAGTTGCATGAGTTTAACATCTGTCTAATCTCAGACCCAACTAACCCTCCACCACCTACTCCTACCTCTGGCTCAACAGTATACAGTTTGACTAAGCTCCCCACCATCACCTCTAACTTGATTTCTAAGGTAGGACTCACCAAGCATGCTGGCCAATTTGCAGACTTATTTAACCAGTATAGGTCTACTTTATCCCATGTCATTGCAATTCATTCTATCCTGTGGATGACTCACTTTTCTGCCAAGCCTCTTATATCCAAGGAGCATGCAATGTCTGGGCAGGTGCCCTTTCAAAATTTAACTGTTAATAGAAATGTCTTTAGGGAAAATAGCTTACAACTGGATTCTTTCTTTACTAGTGGTAACTCAGGTTAATATCTCTGCCAAAAGAGCCAACATGCTACTGCCTACGTATATTTAGTATGTATCATGCGGGGGGAGGGGGTTCTTATTTCATGTGTGGCAGGGTGGCGACAGGAATGAATAAGGGCAGACTATGAATTATGTACATGTGTATATATATGTATATGTCTGTGTGTGTATATATATGTATACGTTGAGATGTATATGTGCGTGTGTGGATGTGTATATATATACATGTGTATGTGGATGGGTTGGGCCATTCTTTTGTCTGTTTCCTTGCGCTACCTCGCTAAGGCGGGAGACAGCGACAAAGTATGATAGATAGATAGGTCTACTATTGTTTTATCGGGAGAACCACTTGGCAGACTTCATTTGGATGCTCACAAAATTGATTTAGAGAAAAGCGCGCATCCATTTATGTCCCAGCCTATCATTTGCCACATGAGCATACGGATACAGTGAAGAAGCTTGTTCAGGATATGTTGAAAGACAGTGGTATAGAAGAATTGTGCTCACCTTGGAATTTATTACTTTTGCTCATAATGAAGAAGGACAGCACTTTTAGGCCAGTCATAGCATTTAGGAAACTCAGCAAGGTCATGTTGAAGGATCATTTCCCATTACCAATGGTATGAGAGCTTCTTCACAGCTGTGGTAAGAACAAGGTATTTTCCACTTTGGATTTATTAAGTGTGTTTTGGCAGATCCCGTTGTCAAAGGAAAGCCACCCTCTGACTGCATTCAGTATGCCAGACGGACATTGGCAATTCGTATGCATGCCATTCAGTATTCATTCCTCACCTTCCCTAGGTTAATGACTAACATTTTTTGCCACATGTTAGACAGAGAAGTATTGGTTTATGTGATATAATTGTCATATCTCCAGGCATTTCTTCTCACTTCAAGAGTCTTTAGAGTGTTTCTATAACTCAAAGATGAAAACTTAAAACTGAAACAGTCCAAATGCTCCTTTCTGCAAACAAAGATTGATTTTTTAGGGCCCACCTTTGATGAAAACGGCATTTACCCCAGTGCAGCTAAAAACAGTTGTACACCCACTTAGTTTACATTTGAAACAGGAAGTTACATTCTAGGGGACTTCAGCGCAAGACTACTCTTTTAATTTGCTCAAGCGACACATGATTGAGGTGCCCATCCTTCAGTTCCTACTTTGAGAAACTCTTCATTTTGGACATGGATGCTTGTAAACAGGGTCTTTGTGTTGTACTTACACAGGAGTCAGATAAGTGTAGATTTTTTCCCATAGCTTATGTGAGTCATTCATGTTCAAAGGTAAAATCAAAATACTCAATAACTGAGTTTGAAGGCTTTGCAATAGTCTGGGCTCTCTAGCATCTTAATATGTATACAGGTTGAGCATCCCTAATGGGAAAATACTAAATGTTCCAAAATATGATTTTTTTAGTGTTAAGTACTTGTGTGTAGGTAAGTGTAAGAAAATGATTGCTTATCAGTAGCATATAAGCATTTTTCTTCAACAAGATTCAACAGGAAAGCTTCAGAGACAGTTCTTAACTATACAAGCCTTTGACTCGGATTTTTGGTTTTTTTTTTGGCTCATCAAATGTAGTTGCAGATGTGCTTCACCGCTAACTTGGAGCTGTCACTGTAGAAGAAAACCCCGCAGATTTTGATACAGAGAGGTTAAAGCAGCTTCATCAATATGAACCACTTTGGGGTCCTGTCATAGAATTTCCTTGGATGTTAGGACAGCTGTTCCAGTCAAAGAATTATATTTAGCACAGGGAGTCTTATGCAGAGACACAAGGTTAGGAATACCCGCCTGTGTAGTCAAAGAGACAGTCATTCCAACAGCATTACTACAGGATTTGTTGAAGCTAGCACATGATTCACCTTAGGTTGTACCTCCATGCATATAAGCAGACTTCCTTGAGGTATTTTTGGCCAAGAATGCAGAACATTACAGATCATGTACTGAGGTGACAAGTCTGTAACACACACAGGGGAAGTCCCATCACTCGAACTGTGCCCTTGTTCCCAAGGGAAAGGGTTCATATGAAAATATTAGGAGGTTTCCCTAGGTCCATGGCAGGTTATAGATTTGTTTTAGTATTTGTTAATGCTTTTACAAGGTATTGTGAATTTGTTCCAGTTCAGAATAAAGACACAACCACAGTCACTAAGGCATTCAAGAAACATGTTCTAGACAGACATAATGAGCCTAAAGTTTTAGTCACAGACAATGGAGGAGAATCCAGTAACTCACTGCTAGAGGAACTTTGTAAATTGTATATCATAACTGAATTTAATAAAGGTATACCACAGATTTTCCAGCACTCTTGGTTCCAAATCCTTGCCGGATTAACCATTTTGCTGGACCAACCATGGTCATGTAATAATGATTCATCAGCACACCTCTTACCCACTAATTATACATCTCCCATGTGTCTAAAGTATACCATAGACTGCTAGAAATTTAAATTAAACAAATATTAAATGCTTGAGCACCCTAAGATGGTATGTTCTTGGATTGTTTGAATCCTGTGGGGTCTTCTTTGTCTTATGTTGTTAGTGTTTTCCTAGGTGTGCATCACCAGAATAATGCAGTTTTGTCTGCATTATACGCCTAAGAACTGAGGTGTTCGTCAGCTACAAGTTTTGCAAATTCGTCTACATACTTGGCAGTGCTTCGTGGTTTGCGGACCGCTTTTCTCTGCACACTTTATTCATGGATATTCCATGATGCTTCTTGAATTGTTGAAGCCATCCTACACTATAGTCATGCTCATGTTGTAATTTAGGTTCTTTATGGAACAACTTAGCCTGGTCCATTAGCATGCTCCCTGACAAGTCCACTCCATCACTCCAATGCTGTTGAAATCATTCCATCATCACTCAGTCGTGCTCAATACTCTTACCATCTTTCATAGTTTTTCTAATTGTCATTTGCTTCTTGGAATTGCTGTCTGCATAGAAATTCAATATTTTCTCCCTTTGCTTCTTTATATTCTAAATAGTTGATGAACCAATACTGTAGGTATCACACAGCTTATGCACCAAAACACCACAGTCCATTTTTTCAATAGTTCTACTTTATCTTGGATTGACATGGACTGGTGTTTATGGTTGACACCACGACTGACACTCTCATTTGTCTTAGAAGTCATAGCTAGGGTTAAATTTCAGCAAAATAAGCTAAGAATCTCACAAAATTGCTGTATCACCACCAACAAGTACAGTGTAAAGAATGTAAATAAGCACACCCCACACACAGCGTCATCTGTGGCTGCCCAGTAAACTAGTCTGGTGGCCGTAGTAATTTCAAGTTCCGTCACGTAATTTTGTCCGGACTAAAGGAGGTTCTGAATCATCAATTGCCAGAAATTTGGTGGTGTACCTGTATAACAACACATCACCCAGCCTCAAATGGTCTTGCAGAAAGGTTGAACTTTAAAATCTTGCAGTCCCTTTGTATTAACATTAATATCGATCATGATGAATTGGATCAATGCCTGTCTTGATGATCAGCATATCATATCTCGGAGACACACCATTTCACGCCTTGCACAGTTTTGATAAAGTATTGCCATATGACACACCCCCTCCTTCACATCCGGCAGTTCAGAATTCAGTTGTAGCAGAAAAGTATTGCACAACTCAACTGATTCATCAGTGGATTAAGGAAAATCTACATAAAGCCACTACAACATTCACAGATCAAGCTAATAAGTCTGTCAAACCATCAAAGGTAGCTCCTGGACTCTTGGGAATGGTGCAGGATTTTAATTGTACAAGTGAGGTTCCTAAGCCACGCCCAAATTTTTTTGGACGTTATAGGGTTTTAGGTCATTTATAGGCACATAGGTTTAGGGTTCAGAATCTAAATACAGGCGACATTCATGGGCACATGAGAATCACTTGAAAGTTGCATAGTATTCTGAATATCATCGTGAACCCACACCAGACAATATTCCTCAACCCTTGACTTCAAACAATGTCACACAACCTTCTACCACCACTCAGTCTGTGCCCACACCCAAACCAACTACCCTCACACCACTGCCTCAGATACATCAGTATTCATTAAGGCTTATCCTTGCTATCTGTCTGTCTATATCTCTGATGCCCATTCCCTCCAGGTACTCCCATCAAGGGTGGCCACAGCAAAAGAGTCTTCACTTATCCCTGTCCTTACATGCCTCCCTCGCATACACCACTCCACATATTCTTCCTCTGTTTATCTCCCTCCACCCTATATCCCCATGTCCCAGGTGGTCTTCCACTCTCCTTGTAAACTCCCAGTCTTGCATTCTTTCCATATACCCAAACCACCTCAAAGTATTACGTTTCACCCATTCCACAGCTCCTTATTTCATTCCTTTTGCATTCCTTGCCATGCCGTATATCTCATACACCCTTTCATATCTTTCTTCATTCCATCTAGTCACATCACATGCTCATCTCAAATAGCTCATCTTGACAGCCTGGATTCTTGCTCAATCTCTGTGCTTCATTCCACATCCATGTTTCAGCTGCATAGGTCAGGGTTGGGAGGACTATGCTGCCCCTTAATCCTCTCTACACTTCTTCCATACTTACGCCTCTTCCCTTCAGTATTCTATTAACGGACCTAGTGACTTTTCTCCCTTGTACTTGCTCTCTCCCTTACCTCCTGTATCACCACACTAACCCAAAATACCCACATAAGATTTTCAGAAGGTACTTACAGGAGCCATACCTTATTTAAGGAGAATTTTTATTTCAGAATAACATGTCTTCAATGAGTTGTTTGCATTTTTTTTATTCTCTTTACTTTTGTCATTTAATTTGTATGTTACACCTCTATTTTACGCAATCCATAGTATCTATGTTTCATATTATGCTCTCTCTCTATTTTAGGCAAATTTCCTATATGTGAATTTATGAGTACTATCATTTCAGTATAGGGTAGCCATGTTCTCAATTATATTTACATGACATAAAAGATAACTCTTGTAACTAACTTTTATTTGCTTAATTTTGTCAAGTCATAAATCATCATGGCTTGCAGGAGCTTGAGTCAGGTTGGGGCCGAGTATTGTGTAAGACACACACATGCATGCCATTAATTTTTCATTATGTATTATGATTTCACTATGATATATTTATACTTATGTATAAATAAATATTTATTATTATTTTTTATTATTATACTTGACCACCATTTCCCGCATCAGTAAGGTAGTGCCAGGAAACAAACAGAGAATGGCCCATCCACTCATATACACATATATATACATAAATGCATACATACGCACATATACATGCATATACATAATGTACAGTGAGGTAGTGCCAGGAAACAGAGAATGGCCCATCCACTCATATACACATATATATATATATAAACGCCCACATACGCACATATACATGCATATACGTAACAACATGTACATACACATATGCAGACATATTCATATATACACATTTACATATTCATATTTGCTTGCCTTCATCCGTTCCTGTCGCTACCCTGCCCCACAGGAAAACAGCATTGCTATCCCCTGCTTCAGCGAGGTAGTGCCAGGAAAACAGACAAAAAAGGCCACATTCATTCACACTCAGTCTCTAGCTGTCATGTGTAATGCACCGAAACCACAGCTCCCTATTCACATCCAAGCCCCACAGACCTTTCCATGGTTTACCCCAGATGCTTCACATGCCCTAGTTCAGTCCATTGGCACCATGTCAACCCCGGTATACCACATTGTTCCAGTTCACTCTATTCCTTGCACGCCTCTCACCCTTCTGTATGTTCAGGCCCCAATCACTCAAAATCTTTTTCACTCCATCCTTCGACCTCCACTTTGTTCTCCCGCTTCCCCTTGTTCCTTCCACCTCTGACACATATAGCCTATTTGTCAATCTTTCCTCACTCACTCTCTCCGTATGTTCAAATCATTTCAACACACCCTCTTCTGCTCCCTCAATCACACTTTTTATTTCCTTACATGTCTCTTACCCTTTCATTACTTACTCGATCAAATCACCTCACACCACATATTGTCCTCAGACATTTCATGTCCAACACATCCACTCTCCTCCATACAACCCTATCTGTAGCCCATGCCCTGCAACCATATAACATTGATGGAACTATTTTCCTTCAAGTGTACCCATTTTTGCTCTCTGAGCTAACATTCACTCCATCCACACATTGTTCATCGCTCCCAGAACCTTCACTCCCTCCTCCACCCTGTGACTCACTTCCATTTCCATGGTTCTATCTGCTGCTAAGTCTGCTCCCAGATATCTAAAACACTTCACTTCCTCCAAATTTTCTCCATTCAAACTTACATCCCAGTTAACTTGTCCCTCAACCCTACTAAACCTAATAACCTTGCTCTTATTCACATTTACTCTCAACTTTCTCCTTTCACACACTTTTCCTAACTCAGTCACCAACCTCTGCAGTTTCTCATTTGAATCAGCCACTAGAGCTGTATCATTGGTGAACAACAACTGACTTACTTCCCAAGCCCTTTCATCCACAACAGACTCCATACTCACCCCTCTCTCCAAAACTCATGCATTTACCTCTTTAACCACCCCATCCATAAACAAATTGAACAACCACAGGGACATCACACACCCCTGTCGTAGACTGACTTTTACTGGGAACCAATCACTCTCCTCTCTTCCTACTCGTACACATGCCTTACATCCTTGGTTAAAACCTTTCACTGCTTCTAACAACTTACCTCCCGCACCATATACTCTTAAAACCTTCCACAAAGCATCTCTATCAGCCCTATCATATGCCTTCTCCAGATCCATAAATGCCACATACAAAACCATCAGTTTTCCTAAGTATTTCCCAGGTACATTCTTCAAAGCATACACATCCACACATCCTCTACCACTTCTGAAATCACACTGCTCTTTCCCAATCTAATGCTCTGTACATGCCTTCACCCTCTCAATCAATACCCTCCCATATAATTTCCCAGGAATACTCAACAAACTTATGCCTTCGTAGTTTGAACACTCACCTTTATCTCCTTTGCCTTTGTACAGTGGCACTATGCATGGATTCTGCCAATCCTCAGGCACTTCACCATGGTCCATACATACATTGAATATCTGTACCAACCAATCAACAACACAGTCACCCCCTTTTTTAATGAATTCCACTGCAATACCATTCAAACCCGCCACCTTGCCGGATTTCATCTTCAGCAGTTTTCACTACCTCTTCTCTCTTCACCAAACCATTCTCCCTGACCCTCTCACTTCACACACCACCCCAACCAAAACACCCTATATGTGCCACTCTATAATCAAACGCATTCAGTAAACCTTCAAAATACTCACTTCATCTCCTTCTCACTTCATCACTACCTGTTATGATCTTCCCATTCTCCCCCTTCACTGATGTTCTCATTTGTTCTCTTGTCTTACACATGTTATTTACCTCTTTCCAAAACATCTTTTTATATTTTATATTTTTTTTTATTTTGCTTTGTCGCTTTCTCCCGCGTTTGTGAGGTAACGCAAGGAAACAGACGAAAGAAATGGCCCAACCCACCCCCATACACATGTATATATTTACACGTCCACACACGCAAATATACATACCTATACATCTCAATGTACACATATATATACACACACAGACACATACATATATACCCATGCACACAATTCACACTGTCTGCCTTTATTCTATTCATTCCTTACATCTTTTTATTCTTCCTAAAATTTGATGATACTCTTTCACCCCAACTCTCATTTGCCCTCTTTTTCAACACTTGCTCCTTTCTTTTGACCTCCTGCCACTTTCTTTTATACATCTCCCAGGCATTTGCACTACTTCCCTGTAAGTATTGTCCAAATTCCTCTTTTCTCTTTAACAACCTTACTTCCTCATCCCACCACTCACTACCCTTTCTAATGTGCCCACCTCCCACAAGCATCTTTTGTGCAAGCCATCACTACCTCCCTAAATACATCCCATTCCTCACTCACTCCCCTCATGTCATTTTCTCTCACCTTTTGCCATTCTGCCCTCAATCTCTCCTGGTGCTTCCTCACATGTCTCCTTTCCAAGCTCACTTACTCTCACCACTCTCTTCTCCCCAACATTCTCTCTTTTATGAAAACCTCTACATATCTTCACCTTCACCTCCACAAGATAGTGATCAAGATAGTGTCCTCCAGAATATAGTGATCAAGATAGTGTGTGTGTGTGTGCGTGTGTGGGTGTGTATGCTTTTCTTAACTTGATTTACAATTACAGGATGAGTAGCTTCATGGGAAATATTAGTGGCATGGGTGGCGCTTCTAATGTTCCCAGTGGAGGATCTTCTGGTTCCACTGCAGCTCCTGCAGGTACTGGCATGGAGGCTTTACTTAGTGCGTAAGTTAAATTCCTAGTTTTTTAATGTTTGTTGATAGCTTGTATATGTTGCCAAATCTTAGTAAAATCACTAAGGCAAAGCTGCCTTCAAAGTTTGGTTGCAGTACATCATTCTACACTTATTATTATTTTGCTTTGTCGCTGTCTCCTGCGTTAGCGAGGTAGCGCAAGGAAACAGACGAAAGAATAGCCCAACCCACCCACATACACATGTATATACATACACACCCACACACGCATATATACATACCTATACATCTCAATGTATACATATATATACACACACAGATGTATACATATACATATACACATGTACATAATTCATACTGTCTGCCTTTATTCATTCCCATCGCCACCTCGCCACACATGGAATAACAACCCCCTCCCCCTCATGTGTGCGAGGTAGCGCTAGGAAAAGACAACAAAGGCCCAATTTGTTCACACTCAGTCTCTAGCTGTCATGTAATAATGCACTGAAACCACTCCTCCCTTTCCACATCCAGGTCCCACAGAACTTTCCATGGTTTACCCCAGACACTTCACATGCCCTGGTTCAATCCATTAACAGCACATCGACCCCGGTATACCACATCTTTCCAATTCACTCTATTCCTTGCACGCCTTTCACCCTCCTGCATGTTCAGGCCCCGATCACTCAAAATCTTATTCACTCCATCTTTCCACCTCCAATTTGGTCTCCCACTTCTCCTCGTTCCCTCCACCTCTGACACATATATCCTCTTAGTCAATCTTTCCTCACTCATTCTCTCCATGTGACCAAACCATTTCAAAACACCCTCTTCTGCTCTCTCAACCACACTCATTTTATTACCACACATCTCTCTTACCCTATTATTACTTACTAGATCAAACCACCTCACACCACATATTGTCCTCAAACATCTCATTTCCAGCACATCCACCCTCCTGCGCACAACTCTATCCATAGCCCATGCCTCGCAACCATACAACACTGTTGGAACCACTATTCCTTCAAACATACCCGTTTTTGCTTTCCGAGATAATGTTCTCGACTTCCACACATTTTTCAAGGCTCCCAGAACTTTCGCCCCCTCCCCCACCCTATGATTCACTTCCGCTTCCATGGTTCCATCCACTGCCAAATCCACTCCTAGATATATAAAACACCTCACTTCCTCCAGTTTTTCTCCATTCAAACTTACCTCCCAGTTGACTTGACCCTCAACCCTACTGTACCTAATAACCTTACTCTTATTCACATTTACTCTCAACTTTCTTCTTTCACACACTTTACCAAACTCAGTCACCAGCTTCTGCAGTTTCTCACATGAATCAGCCACCAGTGCTGTATCATCAGCGAACAACAACTGACTCACTTCCCAAGCTCTCTCATCCACAACAGACTGCATACTTGCCCCTCTTTCCAAAACTCTTGCATTCACCTCCCTAACAACCCCATCCATAAACAAATTAAACAACCATGGAGACATCACACACCCCTGCTGCAAACCTACATTCACTGAGAACCAATCACTTTCCTCTCTTCCTACACGTACACATGCCTTACATCCTCGATAAAAACTTTTCACTGATTCTAACAACTTGCCTCCCACGCCATATATTTTTAATACCTTCCACAGAGCATCTCTATCAACTCTATCATATGCCTTCTGCAGATCCATAAATGCTACATACAAATCCATCTGCTTTTCTAAGTATTTCTCACATACATTCTTCAAAGCAAACTTCTGATGCACACAACCTGTACCACTTCTGAAACCACATTGCTCTTCCCCAATCTGATGCTCTGTACATGCCTTCACCCTCTCAATCAATACCACCCTATATAATTTCCCAGGAATACTCAACAAACTTATACCTCTGTAATTTGAGCACTCACTCTTATCCCCTTTGCCTTTGTACAATGGCACTATGCAAGCATTCTGCCAATCCTCAGGCACCTCACCATGAATCATACATTAATTGAATAACCATACCAACCAGTCAACAATACAGTCACCCCCTTTTTTGATAAATTCCACTGCAATTCCATCCAAGCCCGCTGCCTTGCCGGCTTTCATCTTCTGCAAAGCTTGTACTACCTCTTCTCTGTTTACCAAATAATTTCCCCAACCCTCTCACTTTGCACACCACCTTGACTAAAACACCCTATATCTGCCACTCTATCATCAAACACACTCAACAAACCTTCAAAATACTCACTCCATCTCCTTCTCACATCACCACTACTTGTTATCACTTCTCCATTAGCCCCTTCACTGAAGTTCCCATTTGTTCCCTTGTCTTACGCACTTTATTTACCTCCTTCCAAAACATCTTTTTATTCTCCCTAAAATTTAATGATACTCTCTCACCCCAACTCTCATTTGCCTGCTTTTTCACCTCTTGCACCTTTCTCTTGACCACCTGCCTCTTTCTTTTATACATCTCCTTGGTCTTATTCACATTTACTCTCAACTTTCTTCTTTCACACACTTTACCAAACTCAGTCACCAGCTTCTGCAGTATCTCACATGAATCAGCCACCAGCATGTGTGTGTGTGTGTGTGTGTGTGTGTGTGTGTGTGTGTGTGTGTGTGTGTATGTACTTACAGATGCTCCCCGACTTATGACCTATGTGACTTATGACCATCCATTCATACAACTGGAAAAAATATATATTATAAGATATTAGTAGATCGTCCAAATGCCTCTCTCTTCTCTTTCACTAATAATCTTACTTCTTCATCCCACCACTCACTACCCTTTCTAAACTGCCCACCTCGCACGCTTCTCATGCCACAAGCAACTTTTGCGCAAGCCATCACTGCTTCCCTAAATACATCCCATTCCTCCCCCACTCCCCTTATGTCCTTTGTTCTCACCTTTTTCCATTCTGTATTCAGTTTCTCATGGTACTTCCTTACACAAGTCTCCCTCCAAAGCTCACTTACTCTCACCACTCTCTTCACCCCAACATTCTCTCTTCTTTTCTGAAAACCTCTACAAATCTTCACCTTCGCCTCCAAAAGATAATGATCATACATCCCTCCAGTTCCACCTCTCAGCACATTAACATCCAAAAGTCTCTCTTTCGCGCGCCTAACAATTAACACATAATCCAATAACGCTCTATGGCCATCTCTCCTACTTACATATGTATACTTATGTATATCTCGCTTTTTAAACCAGGTATTCCCAATCATCAGTCCTTTTTCAGCACATAAATCTACAAGCTCTTCACCATTTCCATTTACAACACTGAACACCCCATGTATACCAATTATTCCCTCAACTGCCACATTACTCACCTTTGCATTCAAATCCCCCATCACTATAACCCGGTCTCGTGCATCAAAACTACTAACACACTCATTCAGCTGCTCCCAAAACACTTGCCTCTCATGGTCTTTCTTCTCATCCCCAGGTGCATATGCACCAATAATCACCCATCTCTCTCCATCAACTTTCTACACTTATTTATTTATTTATTTATTTATTATTCTTTGTCGCTGTCTCCCGCGTTTGCGAGATAGCGCAAGGAAACAGATGAAAGAAATGGCCCAACCCCCCCCCCCCATACACATGTATATACATACGTCCACACACGCAAATATACATACCTACACAGCTTTCCATGGTTTACCCCAGACGCTTCACATGCCCTGCTTCAATCCACTGACAGCACGTCAACCCCGGTATACCACATCGCTCCAATTCACTCTATTCCTTGCCCTCCTTTCACCCTCCTGCATGTTCAGGCCCCGATCACACAAAATCTTTTTCACTCCATCTTTCCACCTCCAATTTGGTCTCCCTCTTCTCCTTGTTCCCTCCACCTCCGACACATATATCCTCTTGGTCAATCTTTCCTCACTCATCCTCTCCATGTGCCCAAACCATTTCAAAACACCCTCTTCTGCTCTCTCAACCACGCTCTTTTTATTTCCACACATCTCTCTTACCCTTACGTTACTCGATCAAACCACCTCACACCACACATTGTCCTCAAACATCTCATTTCCAGCACATCCATCCTCCTGCGCACAACTCTATCCATAGCCCACGCCTCGCAACCATACAACATTGTTGGAACCATTATTCCTTCATACATACCCATTTTTGCTTTCCGAGATAATGTTCTCGACTTCCACACATTCTTCAAGGCCCCCAGGATTTTCGCCCCCTCCCCCACCCTATGATCCACTTCTGCTTCCATGGTTCCATCCGCTGCCAGATCCACTCCCAGATATCTAAAACACTTCACTTCCTCCAGTTTTTCTCCATTCAAACTCACCTCCCAATTGACTTGACCCTCAACCCTACTGTACCTAATAACCTTGCTCTTATTCACATTTACTCTTAACTTTCTTCTTCCACACACTTTTCCAAACTCAGTCACCAGCTTCTGCAGTTTCTCACATGAATCAGCCACCAGCGCTGTATCATCAGCGAACAACAACTGACTCACTTCCCAAGCTCTCTCATCCCCAACAGACTTCATACTTGCCCCTCTTTCCAAAACTCTTGCATTTACCTCCCTAACAACCCCATCCATAAACAAATTAAACAACCATGGAGACATCACACACCCCTGCCGCAAACCTACATTCACTGAGAACCAATCACTTTCCTCTCTTCCTACACGTACACATGCCTTACATCCTCGATAAAAACTTTTCACTGCTTCTAACAACTTTCCTCCCACACCATATATTCTTAATACCTTCCACAGAGCATCTCTATCAACTCTATCATATGCCTTCTCCAGATCCATAAATGCTACATACAAATCCATTTGCTTTTCTAAGTATTTCTCACATACATTCTTCAAAGCAAACACCTGATCCACACATCCTCTACCACTTCTGAAACCACACTGCTCTTCCCCAATCTGATGCTCTGTACATGCCTTCACCCTCTCAATCAATACCCTCCCATATAATTTACCAGGAATACTCAACAAACTTATAACTCTGTAATTTGAGCACTCACTCTTATCCCCTTTGCCTTTGTACAATGGCACTATGCACGCATTCCGCCAATCCTCAGGCACCTCACCATGAGTCATACATACATTAAATAACCTTACCAACCAGTCAACAATACAGTCACCCCCTTTTTTAATAAATTCCACTGCAATACCATCCAAACCTGCTGCCTTGCCGGCTTTCATCTTCCGCAAAGCTTTCACTACCTCTTCTCTGTTTACCAAATCATTTTCCCTAACCCTCTCACTTTGCACACCACCTCGACCAAAACACCCTATATCTGCCACTCTATCATCAAACACATTCAACAAACCTTCAAAATACTCACTCCATCTCCTTCTCACATCACCACTACTTGTTTTCACCTCCCCACTTGCGCCCTTCACCGAAGTTCCCATTTGCTCCCTTGTCTTACGCACTTTATTTACCTCCTTCCAGAACATCTTTTTATTCTCCCGAAAATTTAATGATACTCTCTCACCCCAACTCTCATTTGCCCTTTTTTTCACCTCTTGCACCTTTCTCTTGACCTCCTGTCTCTTTCTTTTATACATCTCCCACTCAATTGCATTTTTTCCCTGCAAAAATCGTCCAAATGCCTCTCTCTTCTCTTTCACTAATACTCTTACTTCTTCATCCCACCACTCACTACCCTTTCTAATCAACCCACCTCCCACTCTTCTCATGCCACAAGCATCTTTTGCGCAATCCATCACTGATTCCCTAAATACATCCCATTCCTCCCCCACTCCCCTTACTTCCATTGTTCTCACCTTTTCCCATTCTGTACTCAGTCTCTCCTGGTACTTCCTCACACAGGTCTCCTTCTCAAGCTCACTTACTCTCACCACCCTCTTCACCCCAACATTCACTCTTCTTTTCTGAAAACCCATACAAATCTTCACCTTAGCCTCCACAAGATAATGATCAGACATCCCTCCAGTTGCACCTCTCAGCACATTAACATCCAAAAGTCTCTCTTTCGCACGCCTGTCAATTAACACGTAATCCAATAACGCTCTCTGGCCATCTCTCCTACTTACATAAGTATACTTATGTATATCTCGCTTTTTAAACCAGGTATTCCCAATCATCAGTCCTTTTTCAGCACATAAATCTACAAGCTCTTCACCATTTCCATTTACAACACTGAACACCCCATGTATACCAGTTATTCCCTCAACTGCCACATTACTCACCTTTGCATTCAAATCACCCATCACTATGACCCGGTCTCGTGCATCAAAACCACTAACACACTCATTCAGCTGCTCCCAAAACACTTGCCTCTCTTGATCTTTCTTCTCATGCCCAGGTGCATATGCACCAATAATCACCCACCTCTCTCCATCAACTTTCAGTTTTACCCATACATAATACTTTCTACACTTATTTGTATTTTTTGTTTTACTATATTTCCTCAAGCTGTCATTTTACCTTCCCCTTCTGTTACATCTTGCCAACATCTCTTGACTTACTCTTGATTACTGTTGTATGTGGTTTTTATTATCCACTTGATTATGAAGTTGCACCTCTGACCCCAGTAGCTGCCCTTTCCTTTCTGCCTCATCCATATGTGAACCTCTGGCATTATGTCCACAAACATACCAATTTTCCTAGCCATACATAACACTTGACAACACTCAACTCACACAGTTCATTTCTTTGTAACTCTTGAATTTTTCCTGTGGTGGATGCTGTATGCCAGCCCTGCCTTTTAGCAAAATGGTTGGCAATAGACAAAAGTAGTGGACAGGTGTATTAGATAGATGTAGTAGTAGTTAGGGACATTAGATGGATGTATTAGGTGGAAGTAAATGGTTGGAACATTAGGGAGAAGTAATGGGTTGGAAAACTAGGTAAAAGCACTCGGTAGGAGCTTCTAAAAATACTGTGCTAGAGTTGCCCTCTGCCAGTGGATAGTTATGTGTGTGGCTCTAAAGACTTAAAAGTGACACTGGAGTTCACTAATTATGGAGACTTATCTGTGGCCACCACATAGAGGGAGTTCCTGATGGGAACAGGTGTCAGAAATATAGATAGATAGAATTGATTATGGACCTCTTCACTTCTTCACCTTTGATTTTCTGTTTTTTTTCCAAACATTTCACTAACAAAATGATAATAGCACCATTGCATTTAGTATTTTCCAAAATGCAGGTGAAAAGATGTGTGAACTCAGGTTTCTTTTTAAAGAGTTTTGGTGCACAAAGGTATTTTTTTCAAGCCCTTTTAGTTTTTGAAAACTGATGGAAATCTGTGTCAACTTATTTTCTGCTGACCTGTTATGTAAGTTCATCCTCCTTTCTTTTTTGTTTTTATTGTATACATTGCTTAGATAAAATTTGGCAAGTATTCTTAAGAAGAGAGAGGCACTTCTATTGCCTCATGTCCTGCCATGGATTGATTATCTTGCATTTGTATTAGCCATTTCCCATGTGAACATGGTAGCATCAGAAGCAGAGGAATGAGCCTTAGAGGAAAGTATCCTTTTTAAACCTGGTTCTTCCAATCATAGTCCTTTTTCAGCACACCACTCCCCAAGCTTTTCACCATTTCCATTCTCACTACTGAATTCTCCATTTCCCCTAGTTATGCCCACAACTGCCACATCGCTCACTTTAACATTCGGTTCAACCATTAGTAATACTCAGTCTCTTGCATCAAAACTGCTGACACACTCACTCAGTTGCTCCCAAAACAATTGCCTTTCATGATCTTTCTTCTTATGGCAAGGTGCATAAGTATCCCTCACATTCCACTGTCATTTTTACCCACATAAGTCTGGAGCACTCTTCGTTACACCCTCAGACATTTCCTCAACTCTTACATTAGTAGTTTTACACCTTCCTTAGCTTTTGTCTTTGCACCAACTCTTGACTTTACTCCTAAGACATTCCTAAACCATTTTTCCCCTTTACCCTTGAGCTTTGATTCACTCAGAGCCAGAGTATCCAGGTTCCTTTCCTCAAAAAACATACCACCTATCTCTCTTTTCTTCTCATTTTAGTTACATTCACACACATTGAGACTTCCAAGCATAAGCCTTCAAGGAGATTGAGGATTTCTCGCTTGGCTCCTTTTTACCATCTTTTAGATATTGAAATACAAGAGAGGGGGCTTATTTCCAGCCACCCACTCCTGCCTCTCTTAGTTGCTTTTTGTGACATGCAGGGAATACAGAGGTGGAATTCTTTCTCCCCTACCCAAGGGAAGGTGTTACACAAATATGAGGTTGAAGGAAAGCTGTTGTAAGCAGTGAAGAGTTTTATCGAAAGGGTAAGGTGTGTGTATGAGTAGGAAGAGGAGAGAGTGGCTGTTTGTACATGGATGGGTTGGGGAGGGAGTTGAATGCAAGGGTCTTGAAGTGATGAGCAGGTATGCCGTCTCTTGGTATGGAGGCCTGGAAGGTTGTTGTTTGTTGACAACATATCACTGGTGGCAGGTTGAGTAAGAAGCTGCAGAAGTTGATGTTTGGGTGTATATGAAGGGAGAAAGATTAGAATAAATTTGAATAAAAGCAAGTTTATTAGGTTTAGCAGTCAAGTGAGAGAGAGAGACTACTTCAAATGTGAGTTTGCATGTAGAATACTAGGAGGCAGCGGGATGTTGAAGATATCTGAGAGAGGTTGGGTGATGAGAGGTTCAGAAAGAGGGTACATATGGTGGAAGTGGAGGGGACAAAGAGAAAGCGGAAGCCAGAATGGAGATGGAAAGATGGAGTGTGGTTTTGGTTGCTTGGGCCATGAATATGCAGGATGGTGTAAGGTGTGATGACATAGAGTGAATTGAAGTGATGTTGTATATAGGGGGGTGATGTATTGTCCATGAACTGAGCCAGGGCATATGAGGTGGTCAGGGGAAACCATAGAGAGGTGTTTGGGGTTTGGTTGTGGATAGGGGCTGTAGTTTTGTGCATTATTCATGACAGCTAGAGTGTGGATGTAAGTGAATGAGACCAAGATTTTGTATGTTTCTGGCAGTACCTCACTTGGGAATTCATGAATGTGTTTCATTTTTCCCCCCTCAGTTTTGAGATCATAAAAACTTCTTGAATATTTTTGGATATATTTGCTCAAGAATTATTGTATATTTAATCTATTCTGTTATACTTTGTAGCTGTCTCCCACATTAGTGAGGTAGCTCAAGGAAACAAACGAAAGAATGGCCCACCCCTCCCACATACACATGTATATACATACACGCCCACACACGCACATTTACATACCTATACGTTTCAGTGTATACAGACATATACATATGTACACATGTACATATTCATACTTGCTGCCTTTATTCATTTCAGTCGCCACCCTGCCACACATGAGATAGCATCCCCCCGTGAGGTAACACTAGAAAAAGACAAAAGGCCACATTCGTTCACACTCAGTCTCTAGCTGTCATGTGTAATGCACCAAAACCACAGCTCCCTTTCCACATCCAGGCCCCACAAAACTTTCCATGGTTTACCCCCAGACACTTCACATGCCTTGGTTCAGTACATTGACAGCACATCAACCCTGGTATACCACATCGTTCCAATTCACTCTATTCCTTGCATGCTTTTCACCCTCCTGTATGTTCAGGCCCCGATTGCTCAAAATCTTTTTCACTCTATTCTTCCACCTAATTTGGTCTCCCACTTCCTCTCGTTCCCTCCACCTCTGACACATATATCTTCTTTGTCAATCTCTCCATGTGACCGAACCATTTCAATACACCCTCTTTTGCTCTCTCAACCACACTCTTTTTATTTCCACACATATCCTTACCCTTTCATTTCTTACTCGATCAGACCACCTCACACCACATATTGTCCTCAAACATTTCATTTCCAACATATCCACCCTCCTCCGCACAACCCTATCTATAGCCCATGCCTTGCAACCATATAACATTGTTGGAACCACTATTCCTTCAAACATACCCATTTTTGCTCCGAGATAACATTTTCGTCTTCCACACATTCATCAATGCTCCCAGAACCTTCGCCCCCTCCCCCACCCTGTGACTCACTTCTGCTTCCATGGTTCCATCCGCTGCCAAATCCACTCCCAGATATCTAAAACACTTCACTATATATATATATATATATATATATATATATATATATATATATATTATTCCCTGGGGATAGGGGATTAAGAATACTTCCCACGTATTCCCTGCGTGTCGTAGAAGGCGACTAAAAGGGGAGGGAGCGGGGGGCTGGAAATCCTCCCCTCTCGTTTTTTTTTTAATTTTCCAAAAGAAGGAACAGAGAATTGGGCCAGGTGAGGGTATTCCCTCAAAGGCCCAGTCCTCTGTTCTTAATGCTACCTCGCTAACGCGGGAAATGGCGAATAGTTTAAAAAAAAATATATATATATATATATATATATATATATATATATATATATATATATATATATATATATATTATATTTATAATTATTATACTTTGTTGCTGTCTCCCGCGTTAGTGAGGTAGCGCAAGGAAACATACGAAAGAAAGGCCCAACCCACCCACATACACATGTATACACATAAATGCCCAGACACACACATATACATATGTATACATACTTATGCATACACAGACATATATGCACATGTACATATTCATGCATGCTGCCTTCATCCATTCCCGCCGCCACCCTGCCATACATGAAATGGCACCCCTCTCCCCCCTTGCACACGAGGTAGCACTAGGAAAAGACAACAAAGGCCTCATTCGTTCACACTCTGTCTCTAGCTGTCATGTGTAATGCACCGAAACCACAACTCCCTTTCCACATCCAGGCCCCACAAAACTTTCCCTGGTTTACCCCAGATGCTTCATATTTCTTGGTTCAATCCATTGACAGCACGTCGACCCCAGTATACCACATCCTTCCAATTCACTCTATTCTTTGCACGGCTTTCACCCTCCTGTATGTTCAGGCCCCGATTGCTCAAAATCTTTTTCACTCCAGCCTTCCACCTCCAATTTGGTCTCCCACTTCTCCTCGTTCCTTCCACCTCTGACACATATATCCTCTTTGTCAGTCTTTCCTCACTCATTCTTTCCATGTGACCAAACCATTTCAATACACCCTCTTCTGCTCCCTCAACCACACTCTTTTTATTACCACACATCTCTCTTACCCTTTCATTACTTACTCGATCAAACCACCTCACACCACACATTGTCCTAAAACATCTTTTTTCCAACAATCCACCCTCCTCCGCACAATCCTATCTATAGACCGTGCCTCACAACCATATAACATAGTTGGAACCACTATTCCTTCAAACATACCCATTTTTGCCCTCTGTGATAATGTTCTCGCCTTCCACACATTCTTCAATGCTCCCAGAACCTTCGCCCCCTCCCCCACCCTGTGACTCACTTCCACTTCCATGGTTTCATCCGCTGCCAAATACACTCCCAGATATCTAAAACACTTCACTTCCTCCAGTTTTTCTCCATTCAAAATTACTTCCCAATTTATTTGACCTTCAACCCTACTGAACCTAATAACCTTGCTCTTATTCACATTTACTCTCAGCTTTCTTCTCTCATACACTTTACCCAACTCAGTCACAACATCTGCAGTTTCTCACCCGAATCACCCACCAGCGTTGTATCATCAGTGAACAACAAATGACTCACTTCCCAAGCCCTCTCATCAACAGCAGACTGCATACTTGCCCCTCATTCCAAAACTCTTGCATTCACCTCCCTAACAACCCCATCCATAAACAAATTAAACAACCATGGAGACATCATGCACATCTGCCACAAACTGACATTCACTGGGAACCAATCACTTTCCTCTCTTCCTACTCGCACACATGCCTTACATCCTCGATAAAAACTTTTCACTGCTTCTAGCAACTTACATCCCACGCCATATACTCTTAATACCTTCCACCTTACTTTTGCTAGTTTTGGCAAGCAATAACTAGATTATGCATTGGGGTTTGAAGGTGAATGGAATAATTAAATATTTCCAAACCACTTGGGGTGAGTAGGACTTTATTTCAATATTCTGTTTGTATTCAGTGTTTTGACTGATATCTTAATACAGTATTCAGTCTTGTGGGTACCTGGCTTAGTAAACAGTCAGGTTTGTGTGTATCCGATTACCTTTTACTGATTGACTGTCAGAATTGAGAAAAAGCTTGCAAACTTCTTTCAAATCTGTTTTGCATCTTTTTCCATCATTTAGTGGACGACAGCTAGCTGAACAGATGCAGAACCAACATCCTGAATTGGTTGAACAAATTCGCCAGCAGATGAGCCGAGGTCAGGGAAACAGTTCAGGAGATTCCCAGGGCAGTAACAACCAAGACCCACCTACTCACAATTAGCTGTCCTGTATAGCTCAAGGAAATATGGGATCTCTGATCTGTTTGTTTGTAAAGTATACTTTTACCTGTAAGTAAAACTTTGTTCTTTAGAACATAGTCTGTGACTTGAGATTATAACTCCTTTTTTTAAGAAGGAAGTTGGAGCAGTTGAGTTTTGATGCTTTCAAAAAAAAAAGCAAAGATTGGTTTTGATATGTAAATTTTCCCTTGGTATTTTCAATAAATGTTGTAACTGACAAGTTTCAAGGAGTTTTAAGATATTTTGATATGTTATGAGTAAGCTTTTTTTGAGGTTTTCATAAAGGTTTCATAAGATTTGCATTAATCTCATATCTTTAAATTATTAATAAATAAACCAAAAAGAAACATCCTATCTCTCATTGAATGATATCCTCTAGATATAATGATGCATACGTTTGATGGGCGTATATAAAGGACACATTAGTCAAGTGATGAGATTTGCATCACAATACAGTACTATGATTCATCACTCAAACTTTATCCTCAGTCTGCACACACAAAATTGTTACCTTCAGGAAACTCGAGAGAAGTGGTGTGGTAAAAGATTAGCAGATCTGTTTTTTGATTTCATAGTTTTAGTAAGTGTATGTTTATGACTCTTTGTGGATGAAATTCTTTAACAGTGAAATTAATGTTCCAACTTTGGGTGAATTTGTTCTCTTTATACATAATCATGTTTTTGTACATCTCCTTTTGAACAGGTTTGATGGGATTGTATTACTTCCTAGTTGCTTTATTGAAGGATATTTTTTGTGCTCATAAGATTTCAGTTATTAGTCATATTAATAGATTAATTGTTTGCTGAAAGGGGAAAGATACAAATATGGAGAAAATGTTTTGAACCTCAGTTTCACTGTGAATGCTGTTGTAATTATTATATTGTAATATTTCTCAGAAATTTTGTTAAATATCTGTTGGCAGTAGTAATGTAAGCCGATTTACTGTATTCTGTGAAATAAGGAAGTACATGAGATTATTAGTGAACCTGATAGGTAATTTTCATTGTCTCACCTCTGAACACAGTTGTATTCTCAGAAATTAATGACAAAGCTTGCTTTTCTCCAATTTTAGTAAGATTAATCCTTATGAAACTTCAGTATTTGCAAAAATGAGGATATCTGTATGTAGAATTCTTCCCACAGATAGATTAGCACCTCCAGTTTTACATAAAAGCACATAAATCACTCTGTCATAGGTAATTCATTAAGCAGTACTCCAAAATGTAGTGTTTTTTTTTATAAATATTTAGTTGTCTGCACTAGTATGTATGCAGAATGCTAAACTCTGAAATACAGTTTACAAAAAATGTTATTTCAAGGGAACCTAGGATTATTTTTATCAAACTGTAATGGAACATAAAACAACGGATAACAGCGAGAGCTTGCAGTGGATTTATGCAGAACCTTTGTAAAAGATACATAAAAATTCTAAATGGTCTTACATTGCTAGTTACTAAAATCCTTTTAATAGAAATTCTTGTTAATGAAATTTAAGTTATTGGTCAGTTGCCCAAGGAGGCACTAATATGGTAAAAGTAACAGGGTTTTCTTTTCTCTTACAAACTGATCTCTCCTTGGCCTATGCTCTCAGCAACCCCATTTTGGTATATTCAACTTTTTCTCAAAATTTTTATGATTCTTTCAAATACTGTTGTTTTCATTACTTAATTGCAGGTTAGAAAAATTATGCACTTAACTGCAAGTCATGGTTCCACTCCAAGAGAAGTTGATTGACCCTAGCCCCTCACCAGTTGAACAGCAGTACACCTCCAGGCTTAATTACATGAATCTTACAAACTTTGTAAGCCATACCTAACTGCTAGTTTTATTTCTAATCAATAATAAATGTCAGTTACGGTTCAGTCACTGACCTAAACCTTTGATTACTGATGTTTGGCTCAGCAGTGTGGATTTGGTTGAGTAATAGCACAGAATACTTATGTTTTACTTGCTTATTTTGATATGAGTAGTAGCTTTAAAGTAGATGTCTTATAATAGGCAACTGATGTAAATGATAAGCTTACCCTCTTAGCAGTAAATTTTCATCTTAATATGTAAGATGGTTCCAGGTTCTTTGAATAACTAATGACATTTTGAGTGACGCCTGAAAGAGAATACTTCTTGGCACCTCCAAGCTGTGGTTAGCCATTGATTTAGAGTAACAGCAAAGGGGCCTCACTCTTTTTTCTTTGAAAACAAAAATAAGAGAAAAGGTCCTATGGTTTGAGTCCAAATATAATTAGGCATCTTTTGGGGTAGGGAAGAAAGAATTCTACCTCTGCATTCCTTTCATGTCATAGAAGGCGAATACAGGTGGCAGGAGTGATGGGCTGGAAACCCTCCCCTTATATTTCAGTTTTCTAAAAGATGGAACAGAAGTAGATGCCATGTAAGGAATGCTCATCCCCCTCAAAGGCCCTAGCTGAGTTGTTTAAATATTTAGTGTCTGGATTTGTCCAAGATGAGAAGAAATGAAAGATTGTTAGATTATTTGAGGAAAGAAACATGGATATTCTGGCTGAGTGAAACAAAGCTCAAGGGTGAAGGGGAAAAATGGTTTGGAAATTGTCTTAAGAGTAAAAACAGGTGTTGGTGAGAGGACAAGAGCTAAGGAAGGGGGAGCACTACTGCTGCAACATTAGTTGTGGTAGTGTGTGAAAGAGTGTAATGATATGAGTTTTAGACTGTTGTAGGTAAAAATGAAAGTAGATGGCGAGAGATGGGTGATAATTAGTGCTAATACACCTGGCTATGAGATCATGAGAGACAAGTGTTTTGGGAGTAGTTGAGTGAGTGTCAGAAGTTTTGATGTAAGAGACTGGGTATTAGTGATGGGTGATTTAAATGCGAGTTGAAAAATGTGGCAGCTGAGGATACAACTGGGGGGCATGGAGTATTCAGTAGTGTGAAAGGAAATGGTTAACGTCTTCTGTAATTGTGTGTTAAAAAGAACTGGTGATTGAGAAGACCTGGTTTAAAAAGAGGGACATTCACAGGTATATGTATGTGAGTAGGAAAGATGGTCAGCAGGCATTAAAGAGAGAATTTAGGATGTGAATGAGCTGAAAAGGGCAGCTGATGGGATGTCTCATTGTTACCTTGTGAAAGAGAATGTGAAGATTTGAAGAGGTTTTCAGAAAAGAGGAAACCTTATGGATGAGATGAGAGTAAGTGAGCTTGGAAAAGGGAATTTTGTGAAGAAATACCGGGAGAGATTGAATGAAGAATTGCAAAAGATGGAAGCTATCAAAGCTAGGGGAGAGGGTGAGAAATGGGAGATGGTTAGGGAAGCGATGCTAGCAGCTACGAGGTGGGAGGTGGGCAGGTTAGTGACTGATGGGATGAAGTGAAGTTGCTAATGATGGAGAAGAGAGAGGTATATGGGCAGTACTTATAGAGGAGTGCAAATGAATCAAAGAGATACAAGAAAAAACAGCAGGAAGTCAAGAGGAAGGTGCAGGGGTTGAAAAGGAGGGCAAATGAACAAACAGGAACATTATTAAGATGGGCAAATGGGGAAGTGGTAGCAGATAATAATGAAGTGTGGAGGAGATGGAGTGAGTCTTTTTAAAGGGCTATTAGTGTATTTAATGATAGGATGGCAGGTACAGGGTGTGTGGAAAGGGGGTAGTGCACAGAGTGAGAGTCATGGAAAGTGATTTGATGAAGGGATATTTGGTGAAAGTCATGTGGAAGATAAAATGTGGCATGGCAACTGGAGTGGATGGTACTGTAGTTGAATTTCTTAAGATAGGGGGAGACTGTATTGTTGACTGGTTAGTTAGGACCTTCATTGTATGTATGGATCATGTTGGATTTTCAGTGTATATATAGATCATGTTGAAATGCCTAAGGATTAGCAGAATGCATGTATAAGGTCTTTATATAAAAGTAAGGGGAATAAAGATGAGCGTTCAAATTACAAAGGTATAAGCTTGTTGAGTGTACCCCATAAGTTGTATGGGAGAGTTTTGATTGAGAGGGTAGAGTCCCTGTACAGAGCATCAGACTAGGGAGGAACAGTGTGATTTCAGAAGTGGTAGAGGATATGTGGATCATGTGTTTGCTATAAAGAATATGCATGAGAAGTACTTAGAGAAATGGATGGATCTATATGTGGCATTTATGGATCTGGAGAAAGCGTATGATGGGGCTGATAGATATGCCTTGTGGAAGGTCTTAGGAATATACAGTGTGGGAGGAAAGCTGTTAGAAGTTTTTATCAAGGGTGTATGGCATGTGCATGAGTGGGGAAAGAGAAGAGTGAGTGGTTCAAAGTGAAGGTTGGTCTGCAGCAGGGGTGTACAATGTCACCATTGCTTTTTAATTTGTTTGTGGACAGGTGACAGAGGTAAATGTGAAAGTCTTAGAGAAAAGGGCGAGTATGTAGTCTGTAGGTTACAAGGGGGCTTGGGAAGGGAGTTGGTTGTTTGCTGATGTTACAGCAGTGGTGGCAGATTCAAGTGAGACACTGTGGAAGTTAGTAACTGAGTTTAGAAGTGTGTGAAAGAAGAAAGTTTAGATTAAATGAGAATAAAAGCAAGGTTATTAGGTTTAGCAGGATTAAGGGAGAGGTTAGTTGAGATGTGAGCTTAAATAGAGAAAAGTTGGAGGAAGTGAAGTGTTTTGAATACTTGGGAGTAGATATGGTGGCAAATGAAACCATGCAAGTAGAAGTGATTCATTTTATTTATTTATTTATATTCATTATGCTTTGTCGCTGTCTCCTGCGTTAGCGAGGTAGCACAAGGAAACAGACGAAAGAATGGCCCAACCCACCCACATGCACATGTATATACGCACATATACATACCTATACATTTCAACATATACGTATATATACATACACAGACATATACATATATATACATGTACATAACATCCAGGCCCCACAAAGCTTTCCATGGTTTACTCCAGACGCTTCACATGCCCTAATTCAATCCATTGACAGCACGTTGACCCCAGTATACCACATCCTTCCAATTCACTCTATTCCTTATATGCCTTTCACCCTCCTGCATGTTCAGGCCCCGATCTCTCAAAATCTTTTTCACTCCATCCTTTCACCTCCAATTTGGTCTCCCACTTCTTGTTCCCTCTACCTCTGACACATGTATCCTCCTTGTCTATCTTTCCTCACTCATTCTCTCCATGTGACCAGACCATTTTAATACACCCTCTTCTGCTCTCTCAACCACACTCTTTTTATTACGACACATCTCTCTTATCCTTTCATTACTTACTCGATCAAACCACCTCACACCACATATTGTCCTCAAACATCTCATATCGAACACATACACCCTCCTCCGCACAACCCTATGTTTAGCCCGCGCCTCGCATCCATATAACATTGTTGGAACCACTATTCCTTTAAACTTACCCATTTTTGCTTTCCAAGATAATGTTCCCGCTTTCCACACACTCTTAAACGCTCCCTGAACTTTCACCCCCTCCCCCACCCTGTGACTCACTTCCGCTTCCATGGTTCCATTTGCTGCCAAATCCACTCCCAGATATCTTTAACACTTCACTTCCTCCAGTTTTCTCCATTCAAACTTACCTCACAATTGACTTGTCCTTCAACCCAACTGTACCTGCGGACAAATGGTGAAGGTTATCGGAGCACTGAAAGATGTGTGGAATGAGAGGTAAAAATGGGTATGTTTGAAGGTTTGGCTGCCCAACAGTGTCAAATGGATGTGAGGCATGGGCTGTAGATGAAGATGTGCAGAGGAAGGTGGATGTCTTTAAAATGGAGTGTTTGAGGACAGAATATGGTGTAATGTGCTTTGACTGAGTAAGTTTTAAAAAGGTAAGTGAGAGATGTAGTTATAAATAAGTGTGTTTGAGGCATCAGAAGAGAGTGTGCTGGAATGATTTGGATATATGGAGAGAATGAGTGAGGAATGGTTGAGTAAGAGGATATATTTTTCAGAAGTGAAGGGAACGATAAGAGGGGTATGCCAAACTTGAGATAGAGGGTTGAAGTGAAAAAGATTTCAAGTGACTGAGCTAAACCTGGTAGCCTCTAGGGTGAAAGGTTTGCACATGATAGAGTGAATTGGAATGATGTGATAGAGAGGGATCAATATGCTGTCAAAGAACTGAATCAGGACATGTGATGTGGCAGAGGTAAACCATGGAAAGCTTTGTGGGGCTTGGTTATAGATAGAGCTGTGGTTTTGATGCATTACAAATGACAGCTAGAGAGTGGATGTGAGCGATTGAGGCCTTTCTTTGTCTGTCCCTGGTGCTACTTCGCTACTGTTGGAAGTGGCATTCAAATATGAAAAAAATCTTTTATAGTTGCTGAGAAGCAAACAGTCTCCCTAACTGAAGGTTTCTTTCTATCATATAGGAATTTTCTCTCTACCCATAATATAGAACTATGAAACAAATTAGTGTGCTTGCAAATTTAGTTTGGGGGCCTTTCTCCACATAAAAATTCTGTCTTCACCACTGAGATTGGTCTTTTATATTTTCATGTAAATGACCACTCAGTTTTTTCTTTTTTCAATCTGATTTATGAGTCATTCCATTTGTTAGAAAGGGGTTGTTCAGCAGGAGATGTGAAAAATTTAGTGGTATGTTTTGCTTAAATTTGTGGTATAACTTCGACAAACGACCTTGGCTGTTGATATGACAAATCATTTTAGATAGTCATTCATGGTTTAATCAGGATTTAAAAGGGTTGGGGTAAATTCATGCATTTGTTGCTAGGAATAAGCATTCCTTGCCTTAGAAAACCATCCCTTCTTTAGGAAAGTGTATGAAAGATTTTGTTTACTAGGGAACCACTTGAAAATAATAACTCTCACTTTTGAATGTCATTGATTAACTTAAGGAAGAACACTCAGAATATTTTCAAATTAATCATTGATATGATTATAATTTATCACTACACTTTATTAGGGATGTTACATTGCTTAAGTACATAATCACTTTGGGCTTGTTACCAGTAATGCCAGGTTCTTTCTAAAGGTGAAGTGCTTCAGTAAAGTATATTCTAGGGTATTCATTTATTTATATTTTTATTTTGCTTTGTCGCTGTCTCCCACGTTAGTAAGGTAGCGCAAGGAAACAGACAAAAGAATGGCCCAACCCACCCACATACACATGTATATACATACACGTCCACACACGCAAATATACATACCTATACATCTCAATGTACACATATATATATATACACACTCAGACATATACATATATACACATGTACATAATTCATACTGTCTGCCTTTATTTATTCCCATCGCCACCTCGCCACACATGCTCTAATATAATTATCACACTCAGATTGATGATAGTCAAAACATTTTGATTATAGTAGTTGCTATGATATCTTGCTTAGCAACATATTTTGAAGAATTTATTCAAGATGTCAATAAGGTGGATTAAGATTTTTAGATCCAAATTTCCTTGAAAGTCCTAGGGACACGCTTCTTCAGGGAAATTTAGAAAAAATTGACATTCCTTGTGGTGTAAATTTATGGAATGCTTTTTTTTTTTTTTTTTCCTTTTTTACAGAAATGAAGGACAGAATACAATTTTGACCAAAAACTTATATTTCATTGATAAAGTGCATACCAATGAAGTTTTTGCAAATGGGCTAGCAGTAAGCATATTGGTGCAAATCACTTTATCCCACCTAAAATAATGTTGATGTCCGCCAGTGAAGTTGGTGCCCTCTTGCGAGCATTAGCATCTACATGACATGCCAGCATATCACATGAGCCTGCCCCAGCAGCAGTATAACTGTTGTAGGAGGTGGGAATGCTTTGCTGTGCTCCCCACATATACCCTTCATTTTCGTTGTTCTTTTCCCTTTTTATGCCTCAAATATCTACTATGGTTGGAAATTCTTACAAGTGACAAAATGGCTTCCATAGTTGCATTTTACAAGGGAAATTAGCCACTTAAGGAAATTTCTAATATTACTGATATGAGCTGAGATCAGTACAATGATTGGTGAAGAAATTTAATAACAGCAGCTACACTGACCCATCTGAAATGCCCAAGGGAGGCTAGAAACATCATGTGAATGCAGATCCATACTTAAGTGCAAAGGAAATAATAGAAAAAACCTAGACTGCACAGTGATGTGTTGGTAAGGACTGTGCAGCACTGTTTACATGAGGACCATAAGTACTGGAGCTGCAGGCTGTGTCTCAAATCACACTAGAAGAAAAGAGTTGACTTCTTGTAGGAAATGTGTAGTATGGGATATAGTCAAGTTCGGAAGTGTCTTGTGGAAAGATGAGGCCACGTTTTCAGTGACTGGCGGTCGTAGTGAGAGTGTGTACAGGCGACCAAGCTGTGATCTATTTGACCTTATGTACCTAGCAAACACTATATAGTTCCTTGCTTCACTTATGGTATGGGATTGTTTTGTTATTATGGTGTTGGGACCCTTCACCATTACCAAAGAATAAAACTATGAACAGACATATTTACCTCGAGCTACTGTGTGCCCATCTTCCAGATTCATTCAAATAGTGCAGAGCTGAAGAGTTCATGCTGGATGGGGCTTCCTGCTACACTACCAAACTAGTCATTGAGTGTAAGGACTGAGCAGTGGAATTTTTCAGTGGCTGGCTGGGAATTCATCAGGCAGTGATTCACAAAATTGGGCAAACATGGACCCTAAGTGGCTTCAGAACCTTGGTGATTTAAGTTCCTGGTCATTTCAAGGAGTGTATAAAGAGGAAAGGAAAATAATGATCTACTAGTTGTGGTAAATGCAAACTTTTCATGCTTTTATTTCATGTTAATCCTTGATGGTTGTGCCACAGCCCACTTACACCAATTTCATTGGTGAGGACTGTAGTCTTCAAAGAGTTGAAGAGGGTGTAGTGAAATAGTTTGGACATAAGGAGAGACTGAGGGAGGGGAAGTTGACAAAGAGGATACATGTGTCAGAAATGGAAAGGACAAGGTGAAGGGGAAGGCCACAATGGAGGTGGAAGGTTTCAGTAAAAAAGATTTTAAATGCTCAGGCCCTAAACTTATAGGAGGTTGAAAGACATGCATGGAGTGGAATGAATTGGGGCAATTTAGTATGCAGGGAGTCACATGTTGTCTCTGGACTGAACCAGGGCATATGATGCACCAGGGAGAGACCATGGAAAGGTCTGTGGTTTCAGTGCATTGAACATGACAGCTAGAGAATGGATATGAGCGAATAAGGCCTGTTCTTCATCTTTTCCTGGTGCTACATTGCTATCATGGAAAATGGTGAACAGCTATGAAAGAAAAAGAGAGGTCCCCATTTTGGAGTAAAAGATTTGGGTTATGAGTGTAATGTTTTTTAGCTCTTCATTAATGACTGACTGCTCTGCTTATAGGAAGAAAATTTTTACATATAATGTGCTTAGTTCATTTTGGTGGGTGATGATATGGAAGGGAGGATTTCCAGCCTGAACTCCATCCCATGGTTCCTCATTAGAGGGGTAACAAAGAGGGGTGAATGTGTGGAGCTGGGAATTCCCCCCATATTGTTACTTTCTGGAGGAGGAAGCTAGGTGAGGATTATTCCTCTTAAGGTTTTTTGTCTATTTTTGATGTTACATCTCTGATGTGCAAGACAATGAAGAGTTAAAGACAGTTATTGTAGGAATATACCACAATTTCGGTAAAGTGAGTAAAACATTCAGGTTTGAATTTCCAAAATGGGTTTTGGAGCATACTTTCCTAGGAAATGAAAAATATAATGAAATAAAATCCCTAGCACCAGGTTTAAATTGTGCAAAACTTTTTGTGGAAGATGAAGTAAAAGTAATTGTGTTTGAGTGAGAGGCATTTAGGGAAGCAGTGCTGGCAAGTGTGAGAGATGTGTGTGACAGATTAGAAAGGGTAGCAAGAGGTGGAATGACAAAGTAAAGCTAGTGAGAGAGAAAAGAGGGGTATATGAGTGGTACTTTCAGGGAAGGAGTAAAAATGAGTGGGAGACGTATAAAAGAAAGCAGCAGGAGTTCAAGAGGAAGGTGAAGTTGAAAAACGGCCAGTGAGAGTTGGGAAGAGCAAATATCAATAAACTTAAGAAGGAAGATGTTTTGGAAGGATAATAGCGTGCAAAAAACAATTGAACAAATGGGAACCCTACTGAAAAGGGCAAATAGGGAAGGGGTAACAGGTAGTAATGAGATGAGGAGGAGATGGCATGAGTATTTTGAAGGATTGTTGAATGTATTTGATGATAGGGTGGCAGATGTATTGAGTTTAGGTCTGGGTGGTATGCAGAGTGAATCACTGAGAGTGGTAGATGAAGAGAGAAGTGGTGAAATCCTTACATTAGATGAAATGTGGCTGGGCTACTGAAGTGAATGGTACTGCAGTTGAATTTCTTGAGAAAGGAGGTGCTTTGTGTTGTTGACTGGTTAGTTAGGATTTTCATTGTATGTATTGATCATGGTGAGGTGCCTGAAGATTGGCAGAATGCATGGTGCCATTGTCTATAGGAAAGGGGTACAATGGTGAATGTTCAGCTACAAAGGTACAAGTATATTGAGTGTACCAAGTAAGTTGTATGAGAGGGTAGTGATTAAGTGAGTGAAAGCATATACAGAGCATCAAATTAGGGAGGAACAATGTGGTTTCAGAATTGGTAGAGGATATGTGGATAAAGGGTTTGCTTTAATACTCGTGTGTGAGACATTCTTAGGGGAATGGAAGGATTTTTATGAGGTATTTATGGATATCAAGAAAACACATGACATGGTTGATGGAGATGCTTTGAGGAAGATCTTAAGAATATGTAGTGCAGGAGGCAAGGTGCTAGAAGCGAGGGTTTTAGGTGTGTGTGTACATGTAGGAAGAGGGGGGAGAGTGGTTCTGAGTAAAGGTTGGTCCGCAGCACAGATGTGTGATGTCAATATGACTTTGATTTGTTTATGGATGGGATGACGAGGGCAGTAAATGCAAGTGTTTTGGAGAAAGGGGTGAGTATGCAGTCTGTATGGAGTGAGGGGCCTTTGAAGTGAGTCAGTTGTCATTTGCTGGGACCAGATTCAAGTGTGAAACTACAGAAGTTGGTGATTGAGTTTGGAGGAGTGTGTGAAAGGAGGAAGTTGAGAGTAAATGTGAATAAAAGCAAGGTTATTAGGTTCAGGATGGTAGAAGGACAGGTTAGTTTGGATGTGAATTTGAACTGAGAAAACGTGGAGAAAGTGAAGTGGTTTTGGTTGATACCTGGAAGTGGACATGGTAGCAAATAGATCCATGGAAGTCGAAGTGAGTTATAGGTTGGGTGAGAGGATGAAGGTTCTGAGAGGGTTGAAGGATGTGTGAAGTTACTATCTGGGAGGATGAAAACAGGTATGTTTGAAGGAATATCAGTCCCAAGAAAGTTGTAAGGACACAAGGCTTGAGCTGTGGCTTGAGCTGTGGGCGAGGATGTATAGAGGAGGGTGGATATGTTGGAAATGAAATGTTTGAGGACAATATGTGGTATGAGATGCTTGATCAAGTAAGTAACAAAGGGAAAGAAAGAGGTGTGGTAATAAAAAGGGTGTGGTTGACAGAACTGAAGAGATTGTGCTGAAATGGTTTGGACATATGGAGAGAATGACTGAGGAGAGAATGATAAAGAGGATATATGCGTTAGAAGTAGAAGGGACAAGGAAAGGGTAGACCACATTTAAAATGGAAGTCATTATCTGGGAAGGTGAAGATGGGTGTGATTGAGAGTATGGTAGTTTCACTGTTGATGTATGGATTTGAAGTATGAGCTGTAAGTAAGAATGCATGTGAGAGGGTGAATGTGTTGGAAGTGGTGAAGTGTTTGAGGACAATATGTGGTGTGAGGAAGGTTGATTGAGTAAGAAAAACAGGCTAAGAGAGAGATGGGATGATAAGAAGTGTGCAGTTGAAAGATATGAAGAGTTTGTGCTGAAATGGTTTGGACATAGAGAGAGAATGAGTTGAGAAAGATTGACAAAGAGGATAAATGTGTATGAATTGGAGGGAACATGGAGAAGGGAAAAATTTGATTGGAGTGGGAAGGATGGAATGAATAAGATTGAAGTACACAGGATTGGAGCATGCAGGAGAGTGAAAGGCATGCACAGGATAGATTGAATTAGAACAGTGTAGTATACAGAGGGTGACGTGTTCTTTATGGACTGAACCAGAGCGTATGCGGTAGCTAGCTTCACAGAAGGGTCTGTGGAGCCTGGTTGTGGATAGGGGGCTGTGGTTATGGTGAATTGCACATTATAGGTGGAGAGTGGATGTGCATGAATGAGGCTTTTCTTCTGTTCCTGTCACTACCTTGCTAATGCAGGAAAAAATGGCATACAAATGTGAAAGAAAGACTACTTTTTCACTTGTAAGTCAGTTATTTTATTACTATTTCTTTGCTGTTTTTTCCACTGATGTCCCCAAGTCCTGTCTACCACAGCTTTGTAAAACTTTTCTAAGCCACATTGACTGATTTTTTCAGAATCTTGTAAGTCTTAATAGGATTCTCACTTTTATTCTAAAGCTCTTTTTATACCATCTTCACCCCAAATAACAGTCAGGTGTTCCTAACAACCAGGTGATAGCAGCTTATGTAAGAGAGAGCACATTTATAGGGTAGAATATTCTGAACAGAAACATCACAATAGCGCATAACTAACAGAAAGCAATAAATCACTCTGAACAAACATGTAACAGGAAACATCGATGGAAAAAGAGTCTGGAAGTGTATCAAATGAGTGTGGTAAAGCTAACCTTTTCATCATATCAAATTAGTGCATTACCAAGCTGAAGCAGTTAACCATCTTTAACAGGTGTATAGTGGTAAACATCAAAGACGAAAGAATGTTACAGTATATAAGTTCACATTTGAGTAATGAAGCTTAACCCTCTTGACCCTTATTTTTATCAGTTTTTCATTTCCTGTGGCCTATGATTTTTTTTTAGAAAATTTACAAAATCAGAAAAAAAAGAAATTGACCCCATGAATTAATATTGATATTAACAGAGTAAGAGAAAAGAAAAAATGCAGCTCTAATCCATTTAAGTTTCCTTAGCAGTACAATAGTTGTAAGCTTGTTTCTGCTATTTAAATGTCATCGCAGGACTCAAATTATCATGATATTAATTTTCATATTCCTCAAAATCACCATCTATCTATACCTCTGACACCTGTTCTAACTGGAACTCCCTCAAGCGGATGGCCCTGGCAATAGATTCTCCATAACTAGTAAACTCCATAGCTGCTTAGCCTTTAGTGTCTCACCCTTAACGGCTACTGGCAGGGGGCAATTATAGCACAGTGTTTGCAGAGGCTCTTGCCTAATTTTCCTACTGACTACTTTTACCTAATGCTCCTGCCTTAATTTTCCTACATTCTACTTCTATCTACTGCACCTAATATTTTGCCAGAAGACAGGGCTAGTGCAAAGTGCTCACTGCAAGAAAATCTACAACTTATGAAGAATGAGTTGTGTGAGTTAAAGTGTTCTCAAGTGTTATGCATGAATAGGAGAGATTGTATGTTTGTGGGCAGAGTGCCAGTAACTGTCCATGTTTGGGTGAGGCAGAAAGAAAGGACAACTACCTGAGTCAGAGGAGTGCAATCTGACAACGGTGAGGTGCTGGCTCACAACACAGCCATCACTAATCCTCCCAGTACCCAGGTGGGTAGTACTGGAAATGAACCTGTCTGGTCATTGGCTGCCTACCAACTACTACAACTACCTAAATCACTACTCTCCATTGAAACTGAATCTTATTTCTTCCTGTGGTACCAAGGTTCATTTTTGTTGCTGGCAAATGCTTGGGTGTCACTCTCACAGCTGCCAGGTCCACACTTCAATTAGAGTCCATACACAATAGTACTGTGATATTTCTGAAGGTGAATTTTTGCTGCTGGTAAAGGGGACGAGTAGTTTGGTAAAGTCGGGTTGGTGTGAGGACAAGAGCCAAGGAAGGAGTAGCACTACTCTTGAAGAAGGAGTTGTGGGAGTTTGTGATAGAGTGTAAGAAAGTAAATTCTACATTGATGTGGGTAAAACTGAAATTGGATGGAGAGAGATTGGTGATTATTGGTGCTTATGCACTTGGTCATGAGAAGAAAGATCCTGAGAGGCAAGTGTTTTGGGTGCAGCTGAGTGAGTGTGTCAACAGCTTTGATGCACAAGACCAGGTATTAGTAATGGGTGATTTAGATGCAAAGGTGAGTAATGCCCCAGTTGAGGGTATGATTGGTGTACATGGGGAATTCAGTGTTGTAAATGAAAATGGTGAAAAGATTGTGGATTTGTGTGCTGAGGAAGGACTGGTGATTGGGAATACCTGGTTTAAAAAGAGAGATATATGTAAGTATACGTATGCGAGTAGGAGAGATGGTAAAAGGGCATCATTGGATTACATGTTAAATTGATAGGCCTATAAAAGAGAGACATTTGGATGTTAATGTGCTGAGAGAGGCAGCTGGAGGGACATCTGACCACTATCTTGTGGAGGTGGAGATGAAGAGAGAATGTTGGGGAGAAGAGAGTGATGAGAGTAAGTGAGCTTGCTTGGAAAGGAGACTTGTGTGAGGAAGTACCAAGAGAGATTGAGTGTAGAATGGCAAAAGGTGGGAGCAAACGACGAGAGGGGAGTGGGTTAGGGGTGTGAGGGGAGTGGGTGAGGAATGGGATGCATTTAGGGAAGCAGTGATGGCTTGTGCAAAAGATGCATGTGGCATGAAAAAGTTGGGAGGTGGACAGATTAGAAAGGGTAGTGAGTGGTGGGATGAAGAAGTATGGTTGATAGTTAAAGACAAAAGAGAGGTGTTTGGACAGTACTTGCAAGGAAGGAGTGCAAATGACTGGGAGATGTATAAAAGAAAGAGGCAGGAGGTAGAGAGAAATGTGCAAAGGATGAAAAAGATGGCAAATGAGAGTCGGGGTAAGAGAGTACCATTAAACTTTAGAAGGAATAGAAAGATGTTATGGAAGGAGTTATATAACATGCATAAGACGAGAGAACAAATGGGAACATTGGTGAAGGGGGAGCAAGTGGGGAAGAAATAACAGGTAGGGATGAAGTGAGAGGGAGATGGAGTGAGTATTTTGAAGGTTTGTTGAATGTGTTTGATGATAGAGTGGCAGATATAGGGTGTCATGGTCAGGATGCTGTGCATAGTGAGAGAGGTCAGGGGGAATGGTTTGGTTAAGAGAGAAGAGATAGGTAGTGAAAACTTTGCAGAAGATGAAGTCTGGCAAGGCAGTGGGTTTGGATGGTATTGCAGTGGAATTTATCAAAAAAGGGGGTGACTGTGTCGTTGATTGGTTGGTAAGGATATTCAATGTATGTATGGACCATGGTGAAGTGCTTGAGGATTGGGGGATTGCATCCAAAGTGCCATTGTACAAAGGCAAAGGGAATAAAGGTGAGTGTTCAAATTACAGAGGCATAAGTTTGTTGAATATTCTTGGGAAATTATATGGGAGGGTGAAGGCATATATAGAGTATCAGATTGGGGAAGAGCAGTGTGGTTTCAGAAGTGGTAGAGGATGTGTGGATCAGGTGTTTGCTTTGAAGAATGTATGTGAGAAATACTTACAAAAACGGATGGATTTGTATGCAGCATTTATGGATCTGGAGAAGGCAATGAAAGGGTTGATAGAGATGCTTTGTGGAAGGTCTTAGGAGTATATGGTGTGGGAGGTAAGTTTCTAGAAGCAGTGAAAAGTTTTTACCAAGGATGTAAGGCATGTGTATAAGTAGGAAGAGAGGAGAGTGATTGGTTCCCCGTGAATGTCAGACTGCGGCAGGGATGTATGATGTCCCCATGGTTATTTAATTTGTTTATGATTGGGGTTGTTAGGGAGGTGAATGCAAGAGTTTTGGAGAGAGGGGTGAGTCTGTTGGGGATGAGAGGGCCTGGGAAGTGAGTCCATTGTTGTTTGCTGATGATACAGCTCTAGTGGCTGATTCGAGTTAGAAGTTGCAGAAGTTGGTGGCTGAGTTTGAAAGTGTGTGTGAAAGGAGAAAGTTGAGTGTAGATGTAAATAAGAGCAAGGTTATTAGGTTTAGTAGGGTTGAGGGACAAGTTAAATGTGATATAAGTTTGAATGGAGAGAGACTGGAGAAAGTGAAGTGTTTTAGATATCCAGGAGTGGACTTAGCAGCAGATAGAACCATGGAAGTGGAAGTGAGTCACAGGGTGGGGAAGGGGCAAAGGTTCTGGGAGCGATGAAGAATGTGTGGAAGATGAGAACATTATCTTGGAAAGCAAAAATGGGTATGTAGTATGGTTGCGAGGCATGGGCTATAGATGGGGTTGTACAGAAGAGGGTGGATGTGTTGGAAATGAAATGTTTGAGGATGATATTTGGTGTGAGATGGTTTGATCGAGTAAGTGTTGAAAGGGTAAGAGAGATATGTGGAAATAAAAAGTGTGGTTGAGAGGGCAGAAGAGGGTCTGTTGAAATGGTTGGACATATGGAGAGAATGAGCAAGGAAATATTGACAAAGATGATATACCTGTCAGAGTTGGAGGGAACAGGTAGATGCAGGAGTCCAAATTGGAGGTGGGAGGATGGCGTGAAAAAGATTTTGTGCAAGCGGGGCCTGAACATACAGGAGGGTGAGAGGTGTGCAAGGAATAAAGTTTATTGGAACGATGTGGTATACTGGGGTCAACGTGCCGTCAATGGACTTAACCAGGGCATGTGAAGCGTTTGGGGTAAACCATGGAAAGGTCTGTGGGGCCTGGATGTGGATAGGGGGCTGTGATTTTGGTGCACTACACATGACAGCTAGAGACTGAGTGTGAACAAATGTGGCCTTTTATATCTGTTTTTCCTGGTGCTACCTTGCTGAAGCGATATACACATATATATACACATGTACATATTCATACTGTCTTGCCTTCATCCATTCTCTGCCCCACAGGAAAACAGCATCACTACACCTTATGTTTGTGAGGAAGCACCTGGAACACAGACAGAAAAGGCCACAGTCTTTCACACTCAGTCTCTAGATGTCATGTGCAGTGCACCAAAACCACAGATTCCTACCCACATCCAGGCCCCACAGACCTTTCCATGATTTACCTTAGATGTTTCACATGAAATGGTTCATTCCATTAACAGCTTATCGACCCCAGTATACCACATTGTTCATATTTACTCTATCCCTTGCATGCCTCTCACCCTTGTGCATGTTCAAGGCCCTGATCACTCAAAATCATTTTCACTCCATACTTCCCCCTCCAATTTGATCTTAAGCTGCTCCTTTTTCCCTCCACTTCTGACACATACATCCTCTTTGTCCACCATTCCTCACATTCTCTCCATATGTCCAGACCATTTCAACACACCTTCTGCTCTCTCAACCACACTATTTTGATTATGCACATCTCTTGTACTCTTTCATTATTTACTCAATTGAACCACCTCACCACATATTGTCCTCAAACATTTCATTTCCAACACATCCACCCTCCACTATACAACCCTATCTATAGCCCATGCCTCACAACCATGTTTATTGTTGAAACTACTAATCCTTCAAACATACCCATTTTTGCTCTCTGAGATAATGTTTCTTTCCACACGGTCTTCATCCTTCCCAGAACCTTCGCCCCCTGCCCCACCCTATGACACTTCCACTTCCATGGTTCCATTGGCTGCTATGTCCACTTCCAGATATCTAAAGCACTTCGTTTCTTCCACTTTTTCCCCATTCAAATTCACACCACCCTCCTGAACCTAATAACCTTGCTCTTATCCACGTTTACTCTCGACTTTCTCCTTTCACACATTTTTCCAGACTTGATCACCAACTTCTGCAGTTTCCACTTGAATCAGCCACCAGTGCTGTATCATCAGCAAACAACAACTGACTCACTTCCTAGGCCCTCTCATCCACAACAGACTGCATACTCACCCCTACTCTCCAAAACTTATGCATTTACCTCCCCAACCACCCCATCCATAAACATATTAAGCAACCATGGGGACATGACACACCCCTGCCACAGACCAACCTTCAATGGGAACCAATCACTCTCCTCTTTTGCTACTTGTACACAAGCCTTACACCCTTTATAAAACCTTTTCACTGTTCTAGCAGCTTAATTCCCACACCTTATACTCTTAAGACCTTCAACAAAGCATCTCTATCAACCCTATCATATGCCTTCTCCAGATCCATAAAAGTTACATACAAATCCATCTGTTTTTCTAAGTATTTCTCACATACATTCTTCAAAACAAACACCTGATCCATACATCCTCTACCACTTCTGAAACAACACTACTCTTCCCCAATCTGTTGCTCTGTGCATGTCTTCCCATACAATTTTCCAAGAATATTCAACAACAATATTCCTCTGTAGTTTGAACACTCACCTTTGTCCCCTTTGTAGTATGCATGCATTCTCCCAATCCTCAGGCACTTCACCATGATCCATACATACACTGACCCCGTTTTCTTAATAAATTCAACTGCCATATAACCCAGACTGGCTGCCTTGCCAGATTTCGTATTCCACAAGGCTTTCAACACCTCTTCTCTCTTCACCAAACCACTCTTCATGACTCTCTCACTTCCCACACCACCCAAACCAAAACACCCTACATCTGCCACTCTTTCATCAAACACATTCAACAAACCTTGAAAATACTCTCTTCATTACTACCTGTTATCACATCCCCTTTGCCCCCTTCACCGATGTTCTCATTTGTTTTCATTTTACGCACGTTATTTACCTCCTTCCAAAACATCTTTTTATTCTCTCTAAAGCTTAATGATCCTCTTTCACCCCAACCCTCATTTGCCCTCTTTTTCAACCTTTACTCCTTCCTCTTGACCTCCTGCCATTTTATCTTATACATCTCCCCATCATTTGCACTCCTTTGTAAGTATAGTCCAAACATCTCTTTTTCTCTTTCACTAAAAACTTTACTTCTTCATCCCACCACTCACTACTCTTTCTAATCTGCCCACTTCCCACCTTTCTCATGCCACGTGCATCTCATTTACATGCCATCACAGATTCCCTAAATACATCCCATTCCTCATCCACTCCCCTCACATCATTTGCTTTCACCTTTTGCCATTCTGCATTCAATCTTTCCTGGTACTTCCTCACACAAGTGTCCTTTCCAAGCTCACTTATCCTCTCCACTCTCTCCTTTTTTGAAAATCTCTACAAATCCTTACCTGTGCCTCCATAAGATAGTGATCAGACATCCCACCAGCTGCCCCTCTTAAGACATTAACATCCAAAAGTCTCTCTTTGACATGCCTATCAATTAACACATAATCTAATAATGCTCTTTGCCCATCTCTCTTACTCTCAGATGTATATTTGTGTATATCTCTCTTTTTAAACTAGGAATTCACAGTCACCAATCTTTTTTCAGCACACAAATCCACAAGCTCTTCACCATTTCCATTCACAACACTGAATGCCCTATGTACACCAATTACCCTTAACTGGCACATTACTCACCTTTACATTTAAATCACCCATTAATAATATATATGCATGTAAACCATATCCCCCTATCCATAACCAGACCCCGCAGGCCTTTTCATGGCTTCCCCTAGCGGCTTCATATGCCATGTTTTAGTTCATTTTGAGTACGTTGCCCATGTATATTGCATCACTCTAGATTACTCTATCCCTTGTATGCCTTTCACTTGCCTACATGTTCATGTCCTGTGCATTCAAAATATATATTTTCTTTATCCTATCCTTCCATATCCAATTTGGTCTCTCCGTTTTTCTTTCTTTTCTTATGTTAGCAGAGACAGCATGGGCAGCTGAGGGCTTAATCAAGGCCATTCCATTAATGTTGGTTTGCAGCAGGGATGCGTGATATCCCCATGAAGAATGTTTGGAAGGCAAGAACGATATCTCGGAGAGCAAAAATGGGTATGTTTGATGGAGTAGTGGTTCCAACAATGTTATATGGTTGCAAGGAATGGGCTATAGATAGGGTTGTATGGAGAAGGGTGGATGTGTTGGAAATGAAATGTTTGAGGACAATATGTGATGAGGTGGTTTGATCAAGTAAGTAATGAAAGGGTAAGTGAGAATGTGTGGTAATGAAAATAGCGTAGTTGAAAGAGCATAGGAGGGTGTGTTGAAATGGACACATGGGGAGAATGAGTGAGAAAAAATTGACAAAGAGGATATATGTGTCAGAGGTGGAGGGAACAAGGAGAAGTGGGAGACCAAATTGGAGGTGGAAAGATGGAGTGAAAAAGATTTTGAGCGATCGGGGCTTGAACATACAGGAAGGTGAAAGGTATGCAAGGAATAGAGTGAATTGGAATGATATAGTATACTGGGGTCAACGTGCCGTCAATGGACTTAACCAGGGCATGTGAAGCGTTTGGGGTAAACCATGGAAAGGTCTGTGGGGCCTGGATGTGGATAGGGGGCTGTGATTTTGGTGCACTACACATGACAGCTAGAGACTGAGTGTGAACAAATGTGGCCTTTTATATCTGTTTTTCCTGGTGCTACCTTGCTGAAGCGATATACACATATATATACACATGTACATATTCATACTGTCTTGCCTTCATCCATTCTCTGCCCCACAGGAAAACAGCATCACTACACCTTATGTTTGTGAGGAAGCACCTGGAACACAGACAGAAAAGGCCACAGTCTTTCACACTCAGTCTCTAGATGTCATGTGCAGTGCACCAAAACCACAGATTCCTACCCACATCCAGGCCCCACAGACCTTTCCATGATTTACCTTAGATGTTTCACATGAAATGGTTCATTCCATTAACAGCTTATCGACCCCAGTATACCACATTGTTCATATTTACTCTATCCCTTGCATGCCTCTCACCCTTGTGCATGTTCAAGGCCCTGATCACTCAAAATCATTTTCACTCCATACTTCCCCCTCCAATTTGATCTTAAGCTGCTCCTTTTTCCCTCCACTTCTGACACATACATCCTCTTTGTCCACCATTCCTCACATTCTCTCCATATGTCCAGACCATTTCAACACACCTTCTGCTCTCTCAACCACACTATTTTGATTATGCACATCTCTTGTACTCTTTCATTATTTACTCAATTGAACCACCTCACCACATATTGTCCTCAAACATTTCATTTCCAACACATCCACCCTCCACTATACAACCCTATCTATAGCCCATGCCTCACAACCATGTTTATTGTTGAAACTACTAATCCTTCAAACATACCCATTTTTGCTCTCTGAGATAATGTTTCTTTCCACACGGTCTTCATCCTTCCCAGAACCTTCGCCCCCTGCCCCACCCTATGACACTTCCACTTCCATGGTTCCATTGGCTGCTATGTCCACTTCCAGATATCTAAAGCACTTCGTTTCTTCCACTTTTTCCCCATTCAAATTCACACCACCCTCCTGAACCTAATAACCTTGCTCTTATCCACGTTTACTCTCGACTTTCTCCTTTCACACATTTTTCCAGACTTGATCACCAACTTCTGCAGTTTCCACTTGAATCGGCCACCAGTGCTGTATCATCAGCAAACAACAACTGACTCACTTCCTAGGCCCTCTCATCCACAACAGACTGCATACTCACCCCTACTCTCCAAAACTTATGCATTTACCTCCCCAACCACCCCATCCATAAACATATTAAGCAACCATGGGGACATGACACACCCCTGCCACAGACCAACCTTCAATGGGAACCAATCACTCTCCTCTTTTGCTACTTGTACACAAGCCTTACACCCTTTATAAAACCTTTTCACTGTTCTAGCAGCTTAATTCCCACACCTTATACTCTTAAGACCTTCAACAAAGCATCTCTATCAACCCTATCATATGCCTTCTCCAGATCCATAAAAGTTACATACAAATCCATCTGTTTTTCTAAGTATTTCTCACATACATTCTTCAAAACAAACACTTGATCCATACATCCTCTACCACTTCTGAAACAACACTACTCTTCCCCAATCTGTTGCTCTGTGCATGTCTTCCCATACAATTTTCCAAGAATATTCAACAACAATATTCCTCTGTAGTTTGAACACTCACCTTTGTCCCCTTTGTAGTATGCATGCATTCTCCCAATCCTCAGGCACTTCACCATGATCCATACATACACTGACCCCGTTTTCTTAATAAATTCAACTGCCATATAACCCAGACTGGCTGCCTTGCCAGATTTCGTATTCCACAAGGCTTTCAACACCTCTTCTCTCTTCACCAAACCACTCTTCATGACTCTCTCACTTCCCACACCACCCAAACCAAAACACCCTACATCTGCCACTCTTTCATCAAACACATTCAACAAACCTTGAAAATACTCTCTTCATTACTACCTGTTATCACATCCCCTTTGCCCCCTTCACCGATGTTCTCATTTGTTTTCATTTTACGCACGTTATTTACCTCCTTCCAAAACATCTTTTTATTCTCTCTAAAGCTTAATGATCCTCTTTCACCCCAACCCTCATTTGCCCTCTTTTTCAACCTTTACTCCTTCCTCTTGACCTCCTGCCATTTTATCTTATACATCTCCCCATCATTTGCACTCCTTTGTAAGTATAGTCCAAACATCTCTTTTTCTCTTTCACTAAAAACTTTACTTCTTCATCCCACCACTCACTACTCTTTCTAATCTGCCCACTTCCCACCTTTCTCATGCCACGTGCATCTCATTTACATGCCATCACAGATTCCCTAAATACATCCCATTCCTCATCCACTCCCCTCACATCATTTGCTTTCACCTTTTGCCATTCTGCATTCAATCTTTCCTGGTACTTCCTCACACAAGTGTCCTTTCCAAGCTCACTTATCCTCTCCACTCTCTCCTTTTTTGAAAATCTCTACAAATCCTTACCTGTGCCTCCATAAGATAGTGATCAGACATCCCACCAGCTGCCCCTCTTAAGACATTAACATCCAAAAGTCTCTCTTTGACATGCCTATCAATTAACACATAATCTAATAATGCCCATCTCTCTTACTCTCAGATGTATATTTGTGTATATCTCTCTTTTTAAACTAGGAATTCACAGTCACCAATCTTTTTTCAGCACACAAATCCACAAGCTCTTCACCATTTCCATTCACAACACTGAATGCCCTATGTACACCAATTACCCTTAACTGGCACATTACTCACCTTTACATTTAAATCACCCATTAATAATATATATGCATGTAAACCATATCCCCCTATCCATAACCAGACCCCGCAGGCCTTTTCATGGCTTCCCCTAGCGGCTTCATATGCCTTGTTTTAGTTCATTTTGAGTACGTTGCCCATGTATATTGCATCACTCTAGATTACTCTATCCCTTGTATGCCTTTCACTTGCCTACATGTTCATGTCCTGTGCATTCAAAATATATATTTTCTTTATCCTATCCTTCCATATCCAATTTGGTCTCTCCGTTTTTCTTTCTTTTCTTATGTTAGCAGAGACAGCATGGGCAGCTGAGGGCTTAATCAAGGCCATTCCATTAATGTTGGTTTGCAGCAGGGATGCGTGATATCCCCATGAAGAATGTTTGGAAGGCAAGAACGATATCTCGGAGAGCAAAAATGGGTATGTTTGATGGAGTAGTGGTTCCAACAATGTTATATGGTTGCGAGGAATGGGCTATAGATAGAGTTGTATGGAGAAGGGTGGATGTGTTGGAAATGAAATGTTTGAGGACAATATGTGATGAGGTGGTTTGATCAAGTAAGTAATGAAAGGGTAAGTGAGAATGTGTGGTAATGAAAATAGCGTAGTTGAAAGAGCATAGGAGGGTGTGTTGAAATGGACACATGGGGAGAATGAGTGAGAAAAAATTGACAAAGAGGATATATGTGTCAGAGGTGGAGGGAACAAGGAGAAGTGGGAGACCAAATTGGAGGTGGAAAGATGGAGTGAAAAAGATTTTGAGCGATCGGGGCTTGAACATACAGGAAGGTGAAAGGTATGCAAGGAATAGAGTGAATTGGAATGATATAGTATACTGGGGTCGACGTGCTGTCAATGGACTGAACCAGGGTATGTGAAAATCTGGGGTAAACCATGGAAAGGACTGTGGGGCCTGGATGTGGAAAGGGAGCTGTGGTTTAGTTGCATTACACACAACAACAAGAGATTGAGTGTGAGCAAATGTGGCCTTTTTTTGTCTGTTCCTGGTGCTACCTCACTATTTCCTGTGTGGGAAATGGATGGGAATGGATGACGACAGCAAGTATGAATATATACATGGATATGTGTGTGTCTGTGTATCTATATGTATGTATACGTTGATATGCATATGTATATAGGGGATAGGGGAGAAAGAATACTTCCCTGCATGTCATAGAAGGTGACTCGGGGGGGGGGGGGGGGGGGGGGGGGGGGTTTGGAAATCCTCCCCTTTTGTTTTTGATTTTCCAAAAGAATGAACAGAGAAGGGGGCCAAGTGGGGATATTCCTTCAAAGGCTCAGTCCTCTGTTCTTAACGCTACCTCACTAACGCGGGAAATGGCGAACAGTATTAAAAAAAAGTTTATGTATATATGTATATATGTATATGGGCGTTTATGTATATGTAGGTGTATATGAGTGGTTGGGCCATTCGACGTCTGTTTCCTTGCACTACCTTGCTGACGCGGGAAGCTGCAGTTGAGCATGATAAAGTGTTGAAATATTTATTCATTATACTTTGACGCTGTCTCCCACGTTAGGGAGGTAGCGCAAGGAAACAGATGAAAGAATGTCCCAACCTACCCACATGCACATGTATATACATAAACGCCCACACACGCACATATACATACCTATACATTTAAACATTATTTATTTATTTATATATTTTGCTTTGTTGCTGTCTCCCGCGTTAGTGAGGTAGCGCAAAGAAACAGACGAAAGAATGGCCCAACCCACCCACATATACATGTATATACATACACGTCCACACGCGCAAATATACATACCTATACATCTCAACATGTACATATATATATACACACAGACATATACATATATACACATGTGCATAATTCATAGTCTGCCTTTATTCATTCCATTCGCCACCCCACCACACATGAAATAACAACCCCCTCCCCCTCATGTGCGCGAGGTAGTGCTAGGAAAAGACAACAAAGGCCCCATTCGTTCACACTCAGTCTCTAGCTGTCATGTAATAATACACCGAAACCACAGCTCCCTTTCCACATCCAGGCCCAACAGAACTTTCCATGGTTTACCACAGACGCTTCACATGCCCTGGTTCAATCCATTGACAGCACGTCGACCCCTGTATACACATCATTCCAATTCACTCTATTCCTTGCACGCCTTTCACCCTCCTGCATGTTCAGGCCCCGATCACTCAAAATCTTTTTCACTCCATCTTTCCACCTCCAATTTGGTCTCCCACTTCTCCTTGTTCCCTTCACCTCTGACACATATATCCTCTTGGTCAATCTTTCCTCACTCATTCTCTCCATGTGACCAAACCATTTCAAAACACCCTCTTCTGCTCTCTCAACCACACTCTTTTTATTACCGCACATCTCTCTTACCCTATTATTACTTACTCGATCAAACCACCTCACACCACATATTGTCCTCAAACATCTCATTTCAAGCACATCCATCCTCCTGTGCACAACTCTATCTATAGCCCACGCCTCGCAACCATATAACATTGTTGGAACCACTATTCCTTCAAACATGCCCATTTTTGCTTTCAGAGATAATGTTCTCGACTTCCACACATTTTTCAACGCACCCAGAACTTTCGCCCCCTCCCCCATCTTATGATTCACTTCCACTTCCATGGTTCCATCTGCTGCCAAATCCACTCCCAGATATCTAAAACACTTCACTTCCTACAGTTTTTCACCATTCAAACGTAATTACCTTCCAATTGACTTGTCCCTCAACCTTACTGTACCTAATAACCTTGCTCTTATTCACATTTACTCTCAGCTTTCTTTCACACACTTGACCAAACTCAGTCACCAGCTTCTGCAGTTCTTCACACGAATCAGCCACCAGTGCTGTATCATCAGCGAACAGCAACTGACTCACTTCCCAAGCTCTCTCATCCACAACAGACTGCATACTTGCCACTCTTTCCAAAACTCTTGCATTCCCCTCCCTAACAACCCCATCCATAAACAATTAAACAACCATGGAGACATCACACACCCCTGCCACAAACTAACATTCACTGAGAACCAATCACTTTCCTCTCTTCCTACATGTACACATGCCTTACATCCTCGAAAAAAACTTTTCACTGCTTTTAACAACTTGCCTCCCACCCCATATATTCTTAATACCTTCCACAGGGTATCTCTATCAACTGTATCATATGCCTTCTCCAGATCCATAAATGCTATATACAAATCCATTTGCTTTTCTAAGTATTTCTCACATACATTTTTCAAAGCAAACACCTAATCCACACATCCTCTACCACTTCTGAAACCACACTGCTCTTCCCCAATCTGATGCTCTGTACATGCCTTCACCCTCTTAAATCAATACCCTCCTGTATAATTTCCCAGGAATACTCAACAAACTTATACCTCTGTAATTTGTGCACTCACTCTTATCCCCTTTGCCTTTGTACAATGGCACTATGCAAGAATTCTGCCAGTCCTCAGGCACCTCACCATGAGTCATACATACATTAACTAACCTTGCCAGCCAGTCAACAATACAGTCAGCCCCTTTTTTAATAAATTCCACTGCAATACCATCCACCCACTGCCTTGCTGGTTTTCATCTTCTGCAAAGCTTTTACTACCTTTTCTCTGTTTACCAAATCATTCTCCCTAACCCTTTCACTTTGCACACCACCTTGACCAAAACACCCTATATCTGCCACTCTATCATCAAACCTATTCAACAAACCTTCAAAATACTCACTCCATCTCCTTCTTACATCACCACTACTTGTTATCACCTCCCCGTTAGCCCCCTTCACTGAAGTTCCCCTTTGTTCCCTTGTCTTACGCACTTTATGTACCTCCTTCCAAAACGTCTTTTTATTCTCCCTAACATTTAATGATACTCTCTCACCCCAACTCTCATTTGCCCTCTTTTTCACCTCTTACACCTTTCTCTTGACCTCCTGCCTCTTTCTTTTATACATCTCCCACTCATTTGCATTATTTCCCTGCAAAAATCATCCAAATGCTTCTCTCTTCTCTTTCACTAATAATCTTACTTCTTCATCCCACCACTCACTATCCTTTTTAATCTGCCTACCTCCCACGCTTCTCATGCCACAAGCATCTTTTGCACAAGCCATCACTGCTTCCCTGAATACATCCCTTTCCTTCCCCACTCCCCTTACATCCTTTGTTCTCACCTTTTTCCATTATGTACTCAGTCTCTCCTGGTACTTCCTCTCACAAGTCTCCTTCCCAAGCTCACTTACTCTCACCACTCTCTTCACCCCAACATTCTCTCTTCTTTTCTGAAAACCTCTACAAATCTTCACCTTCGCCTCCACAAGATAATGATTTGGCATCCCTCCAGTTGTACCTCTCAGCACATTAACATCCAAAAGTCTCTCTTTCATGTGCCTATCAATTAACACATAATCCAATAATGCTCTCTATCCATCTCTCCTACTTACATACGTATACCTATGTATATCTCTCTTTTTAAACCAGGTATTCCCAATCACCAGTCCTTTTTCAGAACATAAATCTACAAGCTCTTCACCATTTCCATTTACAACACTGAACACCCCACGTACACCAATTATTCCCTCACCTTCCACATTACTCACCTTTGCATTCAAATCACCCATCACTATAACCCAGTCTCGTGCATCAAAACTACTAACACACTCACTCAACTGCTCCCAAAACACTTGCCTCTCATAATCTTTCTTCTCATGCCCAGGTGCATATGCATCAATAATCACCCATCTCTCTCCAACCACTTTCAGTTTTACACATATCAATATATATATATAAGACAGGAAAATGATATCCAATTAAAATAGTAATTATGAAAATTAAGGTTTACTGTTGTTGAATTTATTACTATTTGTGGCTAGTTGTAAGGTCTTAATTTAATTTGTGCAGCACCCTCTTAGATTATTTTTCAAAATAAAATCATAGGAAAACATATGTTGTCTGAATAAGTGTTTATACATTGTACACTGAAATGAGTATTCTTTGGTTATATAGGCAATTAGTTTGAACCTATCCCTGGGGATAGGGGAGAAAGAATACTTCCCACGTATTCCATGCGTGTCATAGAAGGCGACTAAAAGGGGAGGGAGCGGGTGGCTGGAAATCCTCCCCTCTCTTTATTTTTTAATTTTCCAAAAGAAGGAACAGAGAAGGGGGCCAGGTCAGGATATTTCCTCAGGGGCCCAGTCCTTTGTTCTTAACGCTGCCTCGCTGACACGAGAAATGGCGAATAGTATGAAAAAAAAAAATTATATATAGAGGATGTGTGGATCAGGTGTTTGCTTTGAAGAATGTATGTGAGAAATACTTAGAAAAGCAAAAGGATTTGTATGTAGCATTTATGGATCTGGAGAAGGCATATGATAGAGCTGATAGAGATGCTCTGTGGAAGGTATTAAGAATATATGGTGTGGGAGGCAAGTTGTTAGAAGCAGTGAAAAGTTTTTATCGAGAATGTAAGGCATGTGTACGTGTAGGAAGAGAGGAAAGTGATTGGTTCTCAGTGAAAGTAGGTTTGCGGCAGGGGTGTGTGATGTCTCCATGGTTGTTTAATTTGTTTATGGATGGGGTTGTTAGGGAGGTGAATGCAAGAGTTTTGGAAAGAGGGGCAAGTATGAAGTCTGTTGGGGATGAGAGAGCTTGGAAAGTGAGTCAGTTGTTGTTCGCTGATGATACAGCGCTGGTGGGTGATTCATGTGAGAAACTGCAGAAGCGGTGACTGAGTTTGGTAAAGTGTGTGAAAGAAGAAAGTTAAGAGTAAATGTGAATAAGAGCAAGGTTATTAGGTACAGTAGGGTTGAGGGTCAAGTCAATTGGGAGGTGAGTTTGAATGGAGAAAAACTGGAGGAAGTAAAGTGTTTTAGATATCTGGGAGTGGATCTGGCAGCGGATGGAACCATGGAAGCGGAAGTGGATCATAGGATGGGGGAGGGGGCGAAAATTCTGGGAGCCTTGAAGAATGTGTGGAAGTCGAGAACATTATCTTGGAAAGCAAAAATGGGTATGTTTGAAGGAATAGTGGTTCCAACAATGTTGTATGGTTGCGAGGCGTGGGCTATGGATAGAGTGGTGTGCAGGAGGATGGATGCGCTGGAAATGAGATGTTTGAGGACAATGTGTGGTGTGAGGTGGTTTGATCGAGTAAGTAACGTAAGGGTAAGAGAGATGTGTGGAAATAAAAAGAGCGTGGTTGAGAGAGCAGAAGAGGGTTTTTTGAAATGGTTTGGTCACATGGAGAGAATGAGTGAGGAAAGATTGAACAAGAGGATATATGTGTCGGAGGTGGAGGGAACGAGGAGAAGAGGGAGACCAAATTGGAGGTGGAAAGATGGAGTGAGAGAGATTTTGTGTGATCGGGGCCTGAACATGCAGGAGGGTGAAAGGAGGGCAAGGAATAGAGTGAATTGGAGCGATGTGGTATACCGGGGTTGATGTGCTGTCAGTGGATTGAATCAGGGCATGTGAAGCGTCTGGGGTAAACCATGGAAAGCTGTGTAGGTATGTATATTTGCGTGTGTGGACGTATGTATATACATGTGTATGGGGGTAGGTTGGGCCATTTTCTTTCATCTGTTTCCTTGCGCTACCTCGCAAACGCGGGAGACAGCGACAAAGCAAAAAAAAAAAAAATATATATATATATATATATATATATATATATATATATATATATATATATATATATACATATGGGAGGGTATTGATTGAGAGGGTGAAGGCATGTACAGAGCATCAGATTGGGGAAGAGCAGTGTGGTTTCAGAAGTGGTAGAGGATGTGTGGATTAGGTGTTTGCTTTGAAGAATGTATGTGAGAAATACTTAGAAAAGCAAATGGATTTGTGTTAGCATTTATGGATCTGGAGAAGGCATATGATAGAGTTGATAGAGATGCTCTGTGGAAGGTATTAAGAATATATGGTGTGGGAGGCAAGTTGTTAGAAGCAGTGAAAAGTTTTTATCGAGGATGTAAGGCATGTGTACGTGTAGGAAGAGAGGAAAGTGATTGGTTCTCAGTGAATGTAGGTTTGCGGCAGGGGTGTGTGATGTCTCCGTGGTTGTTTAATTTGTTTATGGATGGGGTTGTTAGGGAGGAGAATGCAAGAGTTTTGGAAAGAGGGGCAAGTATGAAGTCTGTTGTGGATGAGAGAGCTTGGGAAGTGAGTCAGTTGTTGTTCGCTGATGATACAGCGCTGGTGGCTGATTCATGTGAGAAACTGCAGAAGCTGGTGACTGAGTTTGGTAAAGTGTGTGAAAGAAGAAAGTTAAGAGTAAATGTGAATAAGAGCAAGGTTATTAGGTACAGTAGGGTTGAGGGTCAAGTCAATTGGGAGGTAAGTTTGAATGGAGAAAAACTGGAGGAAGTAAAGTGTTTTAGATATCTGGGAGTGGATCTGGCAGCGGATGGAACCATGGAAGCGGAAGTGGATCATAGGGTGGGGGAGGGGGCGAAAATCCTGGGAGCCTTGAAGAATGTGTGGAAGTTGAGAACATTATCTCAGAAAGCAAAAATGGGTATGTTTGAAGGAATAGTGGTTCCAACAATGTTGTATGGTTGCGAGGCGTGGGCTATGGATAGAGTTGTGCGCAGGAGGGTGGATGTGCTGGAAATGAGATGTTTGAGGACAATATGTGGTGTGAGGTGGTTTGATCGAGTAAGTAACGTAAGGGTAAGAGAGATGTGTGGAAATAAATAAAGCGTGGTTGAGAGAGCAGAAGAGGGTGTTTTGAAGTGGTTTGGGCACATGGAGAGAATGAGTGAGGAAAGATTGACCAAGAGGATATATGTGTCGGAGGTGGAGGGAACGAGGAGAAGTGGGAGACCAAATTGGAGGTGGAAAGATGGAGTGAAAAAGATTTTGTGTGATCGGGGCCTGAACATGCAGGAGGGTGAAAGGAGGGCAAAGAATAGAGTGAATTTGATCGTTGTGGTATATCGGGGTTGACGTGCTGTCAGTGGATTGAATCAGGGCATGTGAAGCGTCTGGGGTAAACCATGGAAAGCTGTGTAGGTATGTATATTTGCGTGTGTGGACGTTTATGTATATACATGTGTATGGGGGTGGGTTGGGCCATTTCTTTCATCTGTTTCTTTGCGCTACCTCGCAAACGCGTGAGACAGCGACAAAGCAAAAAAAAAAAAATATATATATATATATATATATATATAGAGAGAGAGAGAGAGAGAGAGAGAGAGAGAGAGAGAGAGAGAGATAGATAGATAGATATACATGTGTGTGTGGACGTGTCTGTGTCTATATGAGTGGATGAGTCATTTTTTGTCTGTTTCCTGGCATTACCTCGCTGATGCGGGAAACAGCCATTAAGTACAATAAATATAATAAGAATAAATAAATACAGGGGTTGACGTGCTGTCAGTGGATTGAATCAAGGCATGTGAAGCGTCTGGGGTAAACCATGGAAAGCTGTGTAGGTATGTATATTTGCGTGTGTGGACGTGTGTATGTACATGTGTATGGGGGGGGTTGGGCCATTTCTTTCGTCTGTTTCCTTGCGCTACCTCGCAAACGCGGGAGACAGCGACAAAGTATAAAAAAAAAAAAAAAAAAAAAAAAAAAAAAAAAAAAAAAAAAAAAATATCTAAGCATTGTTACTAAACTTGATTGCCCAAACATGCACATATACATACATATACATATCAACATATATATATATATATATATATATATATATATATATATATATATATATATATATATATATATATATATATATATTTCACACTATTCGCCATTTACCGCGTCAGCGAGGTAGCGTTAAGAACAAAGGACTGGGCCTTTGAGGGAATATCCTCACCTGGCCCTCTTCTCTGTTCCTTCTTTTGGAAAATTAAAAAAAACGAGAGGGGAGGATTTCCAGCCACCCGCTCCCTCCCCTTTTAGTCGCCTTCTACGACATGCAGGGAATACGTGGGAAGTATTCTTTCTACCCTATCCCCAGGGATATATATATATATATATATATATATATATATATATATATATATATATATATATATATATATATATATATACATTTTTTTTTCATGCTATTGGCCATGTCCCGCATTAGCGAGGTAGCATTAAGAACAGAGGACTGGGCCTTTGAGGGAATATCCTCACATGGCCCCCTTCTCTGTTCCTTCTTTTGGAAAATTTAAAAAAAATGAGAGGGGAGGATTTCCAGCCCCCCGCTCCCTTCCCTTTTAGTCGCCTTCTATGACATGCAGGGAATATGTGGGAAGTATTCTTTCTCCCCTATATATATTTATCTATTTATTCACTTTGCCCTGTCGCCGTCTCCCGCGCTAGCGAGGTAGTGCAAGGAAACAGACGAAAGAATGGCCCAACCCACCCACACACACACGCATACACATACACGTCCACACACAGCACACATACACACCCATACATCTCAATGTATACATATATATACATACACAGACATATACATATATACCTATGTACATAACTCATACTGTCTGCCTTTATTCATTCCCATCGCCACCCCGCCACACATGGAAAACAACACCCTTCCCCCTCATGTGTGTGAGGTAGTGCTAGGAAAAGACAACAAAGGCCACATTCGTTCACACTCAGTCTCTAGCTGTCATGTAATAATGCACCGAAACTACAGCTCCCTTTCCACATCCAGGCCCCACAGAACTTTCCATGGTTTACCCCAAACGCTTCACATGCCCTGGTTCAATCCACTGACACCACGTCGACCCCAGTATACCACATCGTTCCAATTCACTCTGTTCCTTGCACGCCTTTCACCCTCCTGCATGTTCAGGCCCCGATAACTCAAAATCTTTTTCACTCCATCTTTCCACCTCCAATTTGGTCTCCCACTTCTCCTCGTTCCCTCCATCTTTGACACGTATATCCTCTTTGTTAATCCTCCTTACTCATCCTCACGAGTCCAAATTATGTCAACAAAGCCACTTCTGCTCTCTCAACCACTCTTTTTATTACCACACATATCTTTTACCCTTTCATCACTTAGTCTATCAAACCACATATATATATATATATATATATATATATATATATATATATATATATATATATATATATATATATATTTTTTTTTTTTTCTTTTTCTTTTTGCTTTGTCGCTGTCTCCCGCGTTTGCGAGGTAGCGCAAGGAAACAGACGAAAGAAATGGCCCAACCCACCCCCATACACATGTATATACATACGTCCACACACGCAAATATACATACCTACACAGCTTTCCATGGTTTACCCCAGACGCTTCACATGCCTTGATTCAATCCACTGACAGCACGTCAACCCCGGTATACCACATCGCTCCAATTCACTCTATTCCTTGCCCTCCTTTCACCCTCCTGCATGTTCAGGCCTCGATCACACAAAATCTTTTTCACTCCATCTTTCCACCTCCAATTTGGTCTCCCTCTTCTCCTCGTTCCCTCCACCTCCGACACATATATCCTCTTGGTCAATCTTTCCTCACTCATTCTCTCCATGTGCCCAAACCACTTCAAAACACCCTCTTCTGCTCTCTCAACCACGCTCTTTTTATTTCCACACATCTCTCTTACCCTTACGTTACTCACTCGATCAAACCACCTCACACCACATATTGTCCTCAAACATCTCATTTCCAGCACATCCATCCTCCTGCGCACCACTCTAGCCATAGCCCACGCCTCGCAACCATACAACATTGTTGGAACCACTATTCCTTCAAACATACCCATTTTTGCTTTCCGAGATAATGTTCTCGACTTCCACACATTCTTCAAGGCCCCCAGAATTTTCGCCCCCTCCCCCACCCTATGATCCACTTCCGCTTCCATGGTTCCATCCGCTGCCAGATCCACTCCCAGATATCTAAAACACTTCACTTCCTCCAGTTTTTCTCCATTCAAACTCACCTCCCAATTGACTTGACCCTCAACCCTACTGTACCTAATAACCTTGCTCTTATTCACATTTACTCTTAACTTTCTTCTTCCACACACTTTACCAAACTCAGTCACCAGCCTCTGCAGTTTCTCACATGAATCAGCCACCAGCGCTGTATCATCAGCGAACAACAACTGACTCACTTCCCAAGCTCTCTCATCCCCAACAGACTTCATACTTGCCCCTCTTTCCAAAACTCTTGCATTTACCTCCCTAACAACCCCATCCATAAACAAATTAAACAACCATGGAGACATCACACACCCCTGCCGTAAACCTACATTCACTGAGAACCAATCACTTTCCTCTCTTCCTACACGTACACATGCCTTACATCCTTGATAAAAACTTTTCACTGCTTCTAACAACTTTCCTCCCACACCATATATTCTTAATACCTTCCACAGAGCATCTCTATCAACTCTATCATATGCCTTCTCCAGATCCATAAATGCTACATACAAATCCCTTTGCTTTTCTAAGTATTTCTCACATACATTCTTCAAAGCAAACACCTAATCCACACATCCTCTACCACTTCTGAAACCACACTGCTCTTCCCCAATCTGATGCTCTGTACATGCCTTCACCCTCTCAATCAATACCCTCCCATATAATTTACCAGGAATACTCAACAAACTTATACCTCTGTAATTTGAGCACTCACTCTTATCCCCTTTGCCTTTGTACAATGGCACTATGCACGCATTCCGCCAATCCTCAGGCACCTCACCATGAGTCATACATACATTAAATAACCTTACCAACCAGTCAACAATACAGTCACCCCCTTTTTTAATAAATTCCACTGCAATACCATCCAAACCTGCTGCCTTGCTGGCTTTCATCTTCCGCAAAGCTTTCACTACCTCTTCTCTGTTTACCAAATCATTTTCCCTAACCCTCTCACTTTGCACACCACCTCGACCAAAACACCCTATATCTGCCACTCTATCATCAAACACATTCAACAAACCTTCAAAATACTCACTCCATCTCCTTCTCACATCACCACTACTTGTTATCACCTCCCCATTTGCGCCCTTCACTGAAGTTCCCATTTGCTCCCTTGTCTTACGCACTTTATTTACCTCCTTCCAGAACATCTTTTTATTCTCCCTAAAATTTAATGATACTCTCTCACCCCAACTCTCATTTGCCCTTTTTTTCACCTCTTGCACCTTTCTCTTGACCTCCTGTCTCTTTCTTTTATACATCTCCCACTCAATTGCATTTTTTCCCTGCAAAAATCGTCCAAATGCCTCTCTCTTCTCTTTCACTAATACTCTTACTTCTTCATCCCACCACTCACTACCCTTTCTAATCAACCCACCTCCCACTCTTCTCATGCCACAAGCATCTTTTGCGCAATCCATCACTGATTCCCTAAATACATCCCATTCCTCCCCCACTCCCCTTACTTCCATTGTTCTCACCTTTTTCCATTCTGTACTCAGTCTCTCCTGGTACTTCCTCACACAGGTCTCCTTCCCAAGCTCACTTACTCTCACCACCCTCTTCACCCCAACATTCACTCTTCTTTTCTGAAAACCCATACAAATCTTCACCTTAGCCTCCACAAGATAATGATCAGACATCCCTCCTGTTGCACCTCTCAGCACATTAACATCCAAAAGTCTCTCTTTCGCACGCCTGTCAATTAACACGTAATCCAATAACGCTCTCTGGCCATCTCTCCTACTTACATAAGTATACTTATGTATATCTCGCTTTTTAAACCAGGTATTCCCAATCATCAGTCCTTTTTCAGCACATAAATGTACAAGCTCTTCACCATTTCCATTTACAACACTGAACACCCCATGTATACCAATTATTCCCTCAACTGCCACATTACTCACCTTTGCATTCAAATCACCCATCACTATAACCCGGTCTCGTGCATCAAAACCACTAACACACTCATTCAGCTGCTCCCAAAACACTTGCCTCTCATGATCTTTCTTCTCATGCCCAGGTGCATATGCACCAATAATCACCCACCTCTCTCCATCAACTTTCAGTTTTACCCATATTGATCGAGAATTTACTTTCTTACATTCTATCACATAATCCCACAACTCCTGTTTCAGGAGTATTGCTACTCCTTCCCTTGCTCTTGTCCTCTCACTAACCCCTGACTTTACTCCCCAGACATTTCCAAACCACTCTTCCCCTTTACCCTTGAGCTTCGTTTCACTCAGAGCCAAAACATCCAGGTTCCTTTCCTCAAACATACTACCTATCTCTCCTTTTTTCACATCTTGGTTACATCCACACACATTTAGGCACCCCACTCTGAGCCTTCGAGGAGGATGAGCACTCCCCGCGTGACTCCTTCTTCTGTTTCCCATTTTAGAAAGTTAATACAAGGAGGGGAGGATTTCTGGCCCCCCGCTCCCGTCCCCTCTAGTCGCTTTCTACGACACGCGAGGAATACGTGGGAAGTATTCTTTCACCCCTATACCCAGGGATAATATACATATATATATACATATACACATACACACACATACACATACATATGCACATATACACACACACACACATACATATATATACATATATATACATATATATATATATATATATATATATATATATATATATATATATATATATATATATATATATATATATATAGAACATACAAACCTCCAACAGCCAGGATCGAACCTGGGACCCCTGTGCAAGAAGCAGGCATGCACAGGGGTCCCAGGTTCGATCCTGGCTGTTGGAGGTTTGTATGTTCTATATATATATATATATATATATATATATATATATATAGAACATACAAACCTCCAACAGCCAGGATTGAACCTGGGACCCCTGTGCAAGAGGCAGGCATGCAGAGGGGTCCCAGGTTCGATCCTGGCTGTTGGGGGTTTGTATGTTCTATGAAGGTACACGTTCATATGCACTTTATTCGTATATATATATATATATATATATATATATATATATATATATATATACACACAGAGACAGACATATATACTCATGTACATATTCCTACTTGCTTGCCTTCATCCATTCCTGGAGCCACCCCACCCCACAGTAAACAGCATTGCTATCCCCTTTTTCAGTGAGGTAGGGCCAAGAAAACAGACAAAAAATGCCAGATTCGTTCATACTCAGCCTCTAGCTGTCATGTGTAATGCACTGAAACCACAGCTCTCTATCTACATCCAAGCGCATCCGACCTTTCCATGGTTTATATCAGACGTTTCACATGACCTGGTTCAGTCCATTGACAGCACGTCAATCCTGGTATACCACATCATTCCAATTCCATCTACTCCTTGCACGCCTCTCACACTCCTGTTTGTTCAGGCCATGAACTACCATTCCTTCATACATACCCATTTTTGCTCTCTTGAGATAATGTTCTCTTCTTCCACACATTCTTCATTGCTCCCAGAACCTTCACCCCCCTTCCCCACCCTCTGACTCATTTCTGCTTCCATGGTTCCATTCACTGTTAAGTCTATTCTCAGATATCTAAAACACTTCACTTCCAATAATTTTTCTCCATTCAAACTTACATCCAATTTACTTGTCCTTGACATTCCACATACCTTGGAACAGTCCATTGACAGCACATTGACTCCAGAATACCACACCACTCCAATTCTTTTTATCCCATGCATGCCTTTCACCCTCATGCATATTCTGGCCCTGATCACTCAAAATATTTTTCTCCTCATGCTTCCATGTCCAAGTGTCAATAATAAATTATATAAAATGGTGAAATTTAAGCTGATTTGGCAACAGCAGAATCACACAGTTTCTCTCTTGAAGTTTGGAAGTGACTGACCAGTATGAACAGATACTAGTATGCATTATGAAGACATTCATCACCAATGTGTGCACTCCCCCAACAATACCTATACCTAAGAGTAAGCCTTGAAATTGTAGTGAGAATTGTATGGGCAGGCAAGAATGTTCTGGGCAAGTGCCAAGGTAGACATACTTGTACATTCTTAGCAGACAAGATGTTAAAGATTCATGGAGTGATGAAATGTAAAGATTTGTATTGTTATTGGTTTGTTGAGTATTGGAACTAAAAGCTTCATGTTTGAATGATGGATATTAAAGGGTTATGTTGTCATAATAGGGCTGTCATGAATATAAGGCCAATTTATAGCTCTTCATTGTTTATTTGGCTAGGCAGCAAATATGGCTACCAGAAGGACCCAGCATGTGTAGGGCTCAATAGTAATGTATATGAAGGCAGTTAAAGATGTATTCAAAATTATATTATTTTCCAGGTGCATATATCTAACACTTCCTTCTTTTTTAAATGAACTGTGAATGTACATTAAATAGCTATGTTTGAGGTTAATGTATGTTACTTATTAAATTTTAACAGAATCTATTTATACTGTAGATATTATATCACAAAAACAATAACACCCCTTTATGAAAGAGGAATACTCTCTCCAAACCAAATAACAGTGGTACAGTACTGTAGTTTGAGAGTAACTACAAACTTTAAATGATACTTGTACTTTGAGGCATCACATATTTAACTAAAGTAAAAAAAACCTCTTCCCTTTACAAAATGAGTGAAAGCAATGTAATAAAAAAAAAGCATTATCTCTTGCTTGACAGATGTTATCATAAATTTACTAGGCACATATTACTACAAATAGAATAAACTACAGTAAACATAATCTTCAGAATAAGCTGGTTTGACTTTTGTACACTGTGAATGTCTCATGGGAAGACATGGTGCCTTATCAATCTCTGACATTAAAGCTTCTCTGGGTAATCTGGGATCCACCAGCAAAGTAGTCTGGCTATCTATAGGTAAGACTTGGTCTCTAGTTTCTATTTGGTTTGTGGCAGAAGCTCATTTGACATCACCAGTTCCTTCTTACTTAGCTCGTCTTGATCTTTGTCACTATGTAGAGAATGCCTAACCATGTCTTGAGGCTGGTTGATGTGTCTTTTCCAGATAAAGTCTCCCACCAGCTTTTGGTTAGGCTTTGGCCCAAACTTTTTTTTAGATCAGAAGTCTTCAGCCAAAACAGGTTTGCCTGTTTCTACTTCTCTATTTTCTCTCCCTTTTGAAAACTTCTGGTTGGATTAGGATATGCAGCCTACAGGCAAGTCTTTGCTCATCTCATCAGAAGCTTAGAAGGTGTCTTATGCACTGTACTTTGTGGTTTAGCTTGGTAAGACATCAAAAATGACAGTCTGATGGCTCCAAAATATCTTTTTCTTGTGATTTGCTTTCATTGCCTCCTTAAAAGTACAAACAAATCTTTCAGTGTCTGCAGTGGAACTTGGGAGTATTAGTGCTGACAGGATAGAATTAACATTCTTCCTCTTGGGGATGGTCTGGAATTCCTCTTAGGTAAACTGTCCTCCATTATTAGATGCCATTTTGTCTGGTACTCCATGAATGGCAAAGATGTACTCTTAATCTCAACAGTATGAACTGCAGTAATACCATCTGTTTCATGAATCTCTGGCAACTTGGAGTGAGCATCCACTCCAGTCAAGAGGTTTTCATCCATAAATGGATCAGCAAATTGTGTGTGATTCCTTTGCAATGGCAACAAAGGCCATTTCCAAGGATTGGCTTCTGCTATCAGTTCCATGCTGATCGTAAGCCACCATACATACTGTTGAGCTAACACTTTCATCTCACTATTGTTGGACATCTATCAGCACCTTGGCCTAAACCTTTTTGGTATGATAGTTCTGATTCCCCACAGAAGTAGTAGTAATTGGTAAGATCATTAGGTAGGAGCCTCTGAGAATACTGTGCTAGAGTTTCCCTCTGCCAGTGGCCTGTTAAAGGGGAGGCATTAAAGGCTAAGAAGTGGCACGAGTCCAGCAGTTATGAAGCCTCTTTTGCCATGGCCATCCCCTTGAGGGAATTCCCAAAGGGAACGGATGTCAGAGATATAGGTAGGTAGATAGATTCCTCCAGAGTAAATATCCTTTATCTGAAGGAAGTTTTTATCATTTGCTGAAATAAGCCATTTCAGGAACCAAAGCTTGACTCTGGCCAGTGATTAACAGTAAATTTTGCTACCTTGGTCAGCACTGGATCATGTAGAGCTTCCTTGTGTATAGTTTTGTTAGTAATGGGAATCTTATCAGATTTCTGATGTCTTGAGTCCAATGCTATCTTCTCAGGCAGGGCCTCACAGGATAGTGGAAATCTTGACAGAGCATCATTTCATTACCATTTCTTTTAGATTACCTGCTTTTAGTGTGATAATCATATGCAGCAAGATGTGCCCACCTTTGAAATCTAGTGTCAGCCATTGTGGGAATTCCTTAATTCCTTTCATAATCCCCAAGAATAGATTTAAAGGCTTGCTAAGGGATGAGAGTGAATTTTCTTTCATGCAAAAATTGATGAAACTTGTGTAATCCATATACAATAGGTAATCTCATTTTCAAGCTGTGAAAAATTTTTCTCTGCCACTGATAAAGTCCAAGATAAGCAATGGGGTGTTCTTCATTCCATATATTTGAAATCACTGCTACTAAGCCTATTGGTGAAATATCTACAGCAAGCATCAGACCTGTATAAGTGCAGATTTGAGGTCAACATGTCCTTAATTTCCTAGAAAACTTCCTTACATTTGACTACCTTACTCCCATCTGTATTCTCGATAAATAATTTGTTGTGAGAGCCACACAGGGTGGACATACTGGGTACAAGTTTCCTATAATGATTCATGAGATGTAATAAAAGTGTAACTCAGCATCTCTTGGTCAAGATGTTTCCCTTTCAGCCTGTGTTTCCTCATCCTCCATGTGAAGTCTGTCAGGATGAATTTTTACATCCAAACAGGTCAGTGAAGTTCACATCAAATTTACATTTTCAGCTTTGCACCCTGCATCCAAAGTCAGTCAGTCTCTTCAAAACCAATGACAAGTTCTGTAGGTGCTCTCTGTTGCTTCTTACTGTCACAATTAAATCACCTAAGAAATATCTTTACATATAACTCATGTAATAAGGTATCCATTACAGATTGAAAAATGGTCGGAGCTGCTGAAATGCCAAAAGGTAATCATCTTTACTGACACAATCTTAGACATGTATTTATATTTGAACATTGTGTGCAACTCTTCGACAATAGTATGTTGGGATGCTTGAAAAATGTCTAGTTTTGTGTACTTTTCCCCATTCAAAATTCAAATAACTTATCAGATTTAGTCATGGAATGCTTTGGAATCTCAGATACCATATTGATTGTTTTCATATGGTCACCACAAATTCTGACTTTACCATTAAGGTTCCTAAGAGGAACAATATGGGTAACTCAGTCACTGTGATTTATTTCTCAAGCACTCTAACATTAACAAGTCTTTTCAACTCATTCATTGGTAACTTTAAGAATATAGAACACAGGTTTAGGCTCCCTCTTTAACTCTAAAGTTCAGGTGTAACAGCTACGACATCACCTAATTCTTCATTAAGTAATTCTATAATATGAGAATTTCACTTGGCTCCTTCTCAATAAATTCACCTCATGAATTGATTTCCACCTGACCTGAATTTCTGACAACCATTCACAGTCAAATAGAGCAGGTCTGTTTGCCTCCACTACACACAGAGGCAAACCCTGCCTTTTTCTGGCTATTAGCATACATTTGTTTATGTAACATTTACCTACCTTTCTTACTCTTGTACCAGTAATGGTCATCAGTGTGGCTTCAGTAGGCACCATATTTAACCTTTGTTAGTATTTGTTGTTGTTGATTGTACTGGAAATCAGTGAGACATGCACCACTTACCAATTCCAGAGATTATCTTTTCTCATATATATATATATATATATACATATATATATATATATATATATATATATATATATATATATATATATATATATATATATATATATATATATATATCTTTCTTTTTCTTTTAAACTATTCGCCATTTCCCGCGTTAGCGAGGTAGCGTTAAGAACAGAGGACTGGGCCTTTTTTGGAATATCCTCACCTGGCCCCCTCTGTTCCTTCTTTTGGAAAAAAAAAAAAGAAAAAATGAGAGGGGAGGATTTCCAGCCCCCCGCTCCCTCCCCTTTTAGTCACCTTCTACGACACGCAGGGAATACGTGGGAAGTATTCTTAATCCCCTATCCCCAGGGATAATATATATATATATATATATATATATATATATATATATATATATATATATATATATATATATATATATATATATATATATATTTTAACTTTCTAAAATGGGAAACAGAAGAAGGAGTCACGGGGGGGAGTGCTCATCCTCCTCGAAGGCTCAGACTGGGGTGTCTAAATGTGTGTGGATGTAACCAAGATGTGAAAAAAGGAGAGATAGGTAGTATGTTTGAGGAAAGGACCCTGGATGTTTTGGCTCTGAGTAAAACGAAGCTCAAGGGTAAAGTGGATGAGTGGTTTGGGAGTGTCTTGGGAGTAAAGTCAGGGGTTAGTGAGAGGACAAGAGCAAAGGAAGGAGTAGCAGTACTCCTGAAACAGGAGTTGTGGGAATATGTGATAGAATGTAAGAAAGTAAATTCTCGATTAATATGGGTAAAACTGAAAGTTGATGGAGAGAGATGGGTGATTATTGGTGCATATGCACCTGGGCATGAGAAGAAAGATCATGAGAGGCAAGTGTTTTGGGAGCAGCTGAATGAGTGTGTTAGTGGTTTTGATGCACGAGACTGGGTTATAGTGATGGGTGATTTGAATGCAAAGGTGAGTAATGTGGCAGTTGAGGGAATAATTGGTATACATGGGGTGTTCAGTGTTGTAAATGGAAATGGTGAAGAGCTTGTAGATTTATTTGCTGAAAAAGGACTGGTGATTGGGAATACCTGGTTTAAAGAGCGAGATATACATAAGTATACGAAAGTAGGAGAGATGGCCAGAGAGCGTTATTGGATTACGTGTTAATTGACAGGCACGCAAAAGAGAGACTTTTGGATGTTAATGTGCTGAGAGGTGCAACTGGAGGGATGTCTGATCATTATCTTGTGGAGGCTAAGGTGAAGATTTGTATGGGTTTTCAGAAAAGAAGAGTGAACGTTGGTGTGAAGAGGGTGGTGAGAGTAAGTGAGCTTGGGAAGGAGACTTGTGTGAGGAAGTACCAGGAGAGACTGAGTACAGAATGGAAAAAGGTGAGAACAATGGAAGGAAGGGGAGTGGGGGAGGAATGGGATGTATTTAGGGAATCAGTGATGGATTGCGCAAAAGATGCTTGTGGCATGAGAAGAGTGGGAAGTGGGTTGATTAGAAAGGGCAGTGAGTGGTGGGATGAAGAAGTAAGATTATTAGTGAAAGAGAAGAGAGAGGCATTTGGACGATTTTTGCAGGGAAAAAATGCAATTGAGTGGGAGATGTATAAAAGAGACAGGAGGTCAAGAGAAAGGTGCAAGAGGTGAAAAAGAGGGCAAATGAGAGTTGGGGTGAGAGAGTATCATTAAATTTTAGGGAGAATAAAAAGATGTTGTGGAAGGAGGTAATTAAAGTGCGTAAGACAAGGGAGCAAATGGGAACTTCAGTGAAGGGCGCAAATGGGGAGGTGATAACAAGTAGTGATGATGTGAGAAGGAGATGGAGTGAGTATTTTGAAGGTTTGTTGAATGTGTTTGATGATAGAGTGGCAGATATAGGGTGTTTTGGTCGAGGTGATGTGCAAAGTGAGAGGGTTAGGGAAAATGATTTGGTAAACAGAGAAGAGGTAGTAAAAGCTTTGCAGAAGATGAAAGCTGGCAAGGCAGCAGGTTTGGATGGTATTGCAGTGGAATTTATTAAAAAAGGGGGTGACTGTATTATTGGTTGGTAAGGTTATTTAATGTATGTATGACTCATGGTGAGGTGCCTGAGGATTGGCGGAATGCATGCATAGTGCCATTGTACAAAGGCAAAGGGGATAAGAGTGAGTGCTCAAATTTCAGAGGTATAAGTTTGTTGAGTATTCCTGGTAAATTATATGGGAGGGTATTGATTGAGAGGGTGAAGGCATGTACAGAGCATCAGATTGGGGAAGAGCAGTGTGGTTTTCAGAAGTGGTAGAGGTTGTGTGGATCAGGTGTTTGCTTTGAAGAATGTATGTGAGAAATACTTAGAAAAGCAAATGGATTTGCATGTAGCATTTATGGATCTGGAGAAGGCATATGATAGAGTTGATAGAGATGCTCTGTGGAAGGTATTAAGAATATATGGTGTGGGAGGAAAGTTGTTAGAAGCAGTGAAAAGTTTTTATCGAGGATGTAAGGCATGTGTACGTGTAGGAAGAGAGGAAAGTGATTGGTTCTCAGTGAATGTAGGTTTGTGGCAGGGGTGTGTGATGTCTCCATGGTTGTTTAATTTGTTTATGGATGGGGTTGTGAGGGAGGTGAATGCAAGAGTTTTGGAAAGAGGGGCAAGTATGAAGTCTGTTGGGGATGAGAGAGCTTGGGAAGTGAGTCAGTTGTTGTTCGCTGATGATACAGCGCTGGTGGCTGATTCATGTGAGAAACTGCAGAAGCTGGTGACTGAGTTTGGTAAAGTGTGTGAAGAAGAAAGTTAAGAGTAAATGTGAATAAGAGCAAGGTTATTAGGTACAGTAGGGTTGAGGGTCAAGTCAATTGGGAGGTGAGTTTGAATGGAGAAAAACTGGAGGAAGTGAAGTGTTTTAGATATCTGGGAGTGGATCTGGCAGCGGATGGAACCATGGAAGCGGAAGTGGATCATAGGGTGGGGGAGGGGGCGAAAATTCTGGGGGCCTTGAAGAATGTGTGGAAGTCGAGAACATTATCTCGGAAAGCAAAAATGGGTATGTTTGAAGGAATAGTGGTTCCAACAATGTTGTATGGTTGCGAGGCGTGGGCTATGGATAGAGTTGTGCGCAGGAGGATGGATGTGCTGGAAATGAGATGTTTGAGGACAATGTGTGGTGTGAGGTGGTTTGATCGAGTGAGTAATGTAAGGGTAAGAGAGATGTGTGGAAATAAAAAGAGCGTGGTTGAGAGAGCAGAAGAGGGTGTTTTGAAGTGGTTTGGGCACATGGAGAGGATGAGTGAGGAAAGATTGACCAAGAGGATATATGTGTCGGAGGTGGAGGGAGCAAGGAGAAGAGGGAGACCAAATTGGAGGTGGAAAGATGGAGTGAAAAAGATTTTGTGTGATCGGGGCCTGAACATGCAGGAGGGTGAAAGGAGGGCAAGGAATAGAGTGAATTGGAGCGATGTGGTATACCGGGGTTGACGTGCTGTCAGTGGATTAAATCAAGGCATGTGAAGCGTCTGGGGTAAACCATGGAAAGCTGTGTAGGTATGTATATTTGCGTGTGTGGACGTATTTATATACATGTGTATGGGGGGGTTGGGCCATTTCTTTCGTCTGTTTCCTTGCGCTACCTCACAAACGCGGGAGACAGCGACAAAGTATGAAAAAAAAAAATATATATATATATATATATATATATATATATATATATATATATATATATATACACTTCAAATATTCTTTCAGATTTATGTTAAAGTTTCTTTCCATTGATGCATGTAATGTGACATAAATATTTACTGTCACCAAACCCAATTCAATGTGTCCTCTCCTGACTCATGACATTAGTTACTAAAGTGTTCCTATTTCCATACTTTAAGAGTGGTTGTCCTTTCTATACTTGGGAGAAGGTTCTCTCCTCAGCTTAACTGTCACTTTTTACTGTCTTAATACTTTGGACTGATATGTTTCTTCTTTCTACACTTTAAACAGTCTTCATCTGTGAGGAAACAAGACTTTAGTAAAGGATTTGACTTAATATGTTATGGTCATCCATTTGATTCTTCTATGACAGACTGTAGCCATGATTCTACACTTTTAAATGTATCTGTAGTGAGTCCTTGTTTGTTTCTCATTACTCATGGAATTTACTGACAGTGATGCTGGTGCTGTGACATGATTATTATAGTTGTGATGGTGTTGGTAAAAGTGATTGTAATCATGATGGATGTAATCATTACTGATGATAATAGTAGCAGTGATGATGATGCTGTTAATAGTGATGATGGTATAAGTGATGACGTAATAAAAGTAGTTTCTCTTTCATTTGCTTTTTATGAATCCTATATTTCTCACTGTCTATGAACAGCTTCTCACTGGTTGTTTTCAGGCAGTGGATACCATGACATATCTTAAACTTCTATAACCATCCAGCAGGGAATTCAGAAGGCTTTTTTTCTAACTACTGATGAAATTTCTTTGCCTTTCCACTAAAACAGGGCCAGAAATGGATACACCTTTAAAGTATCACAGCTTAACCAGCACATACACAAGCTTAATGAGGTTAGCTGATCTTGCCCATGCATTATTGTAGACTTAGCACTGAGCACCAGTATCCTTGCACATGCTGAGGCACCTACCTACAAATGCCTATGAAGAGATTTTGCCATAGCGGTAAGGTTAGCATGTAACGCTTACCACTTGCATGTTAAAGAAAAACATTTTTCTTGACTGCTTCTCCTTTTCTCATCTTTTATTTTGACTAGTGTGTAAAATTCTTTTCATCAGCAGCTATTCCTCTGGTGTAGTTATCTATTCAAAATTCATCAGGTATTGTCTTCAGTCATGAGTCTAATCTCTTGGTGAGATGAAAGGAGAGAGCAGTACAGGGTAGAAGAGTCATTGGATCCCTTAATAGAATAATGAAGGGTAGATATGTAAGTATGAAAGTGAAAGAAGGATTAAGGGACAGCATATTCCTCCTGACCCTGACCTCTGCAGCCAAAACATGGACATGGAATGAGTCACTAAGGTCAAGAATCCAGGCTGTGGAAAAGAACTGTATGAGAGGAGTATGTGGTATGAATAGATGCAATGAAGAAAAACAGGAGAGAGTACATGAAGAAAGTGTAATGGCAGAGAATGCAAAGGGAATGAATTATGGAGTGGTAGAGTGGGTGATACATAATACTTTGAGGTGGTGTGGCATGTAAGGAGAATGCAAGACATGGTATATAGAAAGAATGCAAGATGGGGAGTTTACAAGGAGAGCATATGATAGCCCAATTAAAGAGGTTGATATGAGATGGAGACAACCTGTGACACAGGGAAATAAGAGAGGAAGAGTGCTGGAGGGAGACAAACGGTGGAAGAATGTGTGGAATGGTGTTTGCGAGGGAGGCATGTAAGGACAGGGATAAGTGGAGACTCTTTTGCCATGGCCAACCCCCTGATGGGAGTTCCCTGAGGGAGCTGGCATCAGAGATATTGATAGATAAATAGATCTTGTGCTTGTTTATATAGTAACTCCATGTAACTCTTGTAGATCTCCAGGTATCTGATTTTTCAACTTACAGGAATTACTCGTGACTCAGTGATTTTGTATTGTCCTTGCCTGCTTGCTATCAGTTTTAAAACATTGTTCTCTATTCCTCTAATTTGTTGCCAGGCGTCTACTATATTATCATATACCTCTCCTTATGACACTCAGGACTGTAAAGCTCTAACTCTTTTTTATCTTCCATGGTAATTCATTTGCTCCAGTCTTTTATTTTTTTGTGAAATATTTGTGTAGTCTCTCTAGTCTTTTCATTCATTCTGCCAAAGTGTGGAAGGCCAGACTAGAACTGTTGTAGTGTACTTCATTTTCATTCGTTAGAGATACTGTATATACAATAGAATTTAGATGTGGAATAACTGGAGGTAACTTCATGTATAAAACAATGGATTTGCTGGAAATTTCCACAGAAGAATTAAAGTTACCTTTAGAGCTGCTATATCAGTTAGAGTAAGATGTGTTCTCAGAAAATAACTTGTAACAAACGGAATACATGGACACAATAAAATATTGATACAATAAAACTTCAGGCGCAAAACACTACATTGGTACTTACATGTTTGGTGAGTAAGTCTTTCTTCACTGGATATAGTAAAATTTCAAATATAAGCTGCAAAATATAATGAAAATGCAATGTATTGAGACTTTTTGGAACCTATCTGAGATCTTTGATGGGATTAGAGTGATATCACAAAATCTCCTTTTATATTACAAAGCAGTTCATGTGTATATTCTTGGTGCTGTATTAAGGGTTTTTAAGAGAACTGCGCATTACTCAAACATTATGCTATTATATGTTCTGAAGCACTTAAATGTACACATATACATACCTGTATTTGATTCAGTCTGCAGTGAGTGTTAGTAGAGCATGTTTGATAAACTAGTTATTTAAAGTGAATTTGCAGTAAAACATGAAGCAAAGTATGTGATTTTTTTTGCAACATTTTCAGTAAGGATTTTCTGAAGATTTTAAGTTGCAAATATAAAAAATATAGTGTTCTGTGATTTTTTTTTCAATTTACATAAAATATGCTTTTCATGCTACAAATAAATGCAAACATATTTCCGGATTTAATAAATTCCACTGCAATACCATCCAAACCTGCTGCCTTGCTGGCTTTCATCTTCCGCAAAGCTTTTACTACCTCTTCTCTGTTTACCAAATCATTTTCCCTAACCCTCTCACTTTGCACACCACCTCGACCAAAACACCCTATATCTGCCACTCTATCATCAAACACATTCAACAAACCTTCAAAATACTCACTCCATCTCCTTCTCACATCACCACTACTTGTTATCACCTCCCCATTTGCGCCCTTCACTGAAGTTCCCATTTGCTCCCTTGTCTTACGCACTTTATTTACCTCCTTCCAGAACATCTTTTTATTCTCCCTAAAATTCAATGATACTCTCTCACCCCAACTCTCATTTGCCCTCTTTTTCACCTCTTGCACCTTTCTCTTGACCTCCTGTCTCTTTCTTTTATACATCTCCCACTCAATTTGGATGGTATTTGGATGGTATTGCAGTGGAAAATATTAAAAAAAGGGGGTGACTGTATTATTGACTGGTTGGTAAGGTTATTTAATGCATGTATGACTCATGGTGAGGTGCCTGAGGATTGGCGGAATGCGTGCATAGTGCCATTGTACAAAGGCAAAGGGGATAAGAGTGAGTGCTCAAATTACAGAGGTATAAGTTTGTTGAGTATTCCTGGTAAATTATATGGGAGGGTATTGATTGAGAGGGTGAAGGCATGTACAGAGCATCAGATTGGGGAAGAGCAGTGTGGTTTCAGAAGTGGTAGAGGATGTGTGGATCAGGTGTTTGCTTTGAAGAATGTATGTGAGAAATACTTAGAAAAGCAAATGGATTTGCATGTAGCATTTATGGATCTGGAGAAGGCATATGATAGAGTTGATAGAGATGCTCTGTGGAAGGTATTAAGAATATATGGTGTGGGAGGCAAGTTGTTAGAAGCAGTGAAAAGTTTTTATCGAGGATGTAAGGCATGTGTACGTGTAGGAAGAGAGGAAAGAGATTGATTCTCAGTGAATGTAGGTTTGCGGCAGGGGTGTGTGATGTCTCCATGGTTGTTTAATTTGTTTATGGATGGGGTTGTTAGGGAGGTGAATGCAAGAGTTTTGGAAAGAGGGGCAAGTATGAAGTCTGTTGTGGATGAGAGAGCTTGGGAAGTGAGTCAGTTGTTTTTCGCTGATGATACAGCGCTGGTGGCTGATTCATGTGAGAAACTGCAGAAGCTGGTGACTGAGTTTGGTAAAGTGTGTGAAAGAAGAAAGTTAAGAGTAAATGTGAATAAGAGCAAGGTAATTAGGTACAGTAGAGTTGAGGGTCAAGTCAATTGGGAGGTAAGTTTAAATGGAAAAAAACTGGAGGAAGTAAAGTGTTTTAGATATCTGGGAGTGGATCTGGCAGCGGATGGAACCATGGAAGTGGAAGTGGATCATAGGGTGGTGGAGGGGGCAAAAATCCTGGGAGCCTTGAAGAATGTGTGGAAGTCAAGAACATTATCTCGGAAAGCAAAAATGGGTATGTTTGAAGGAATAGTGGTTCCAACAATGTTGTGTGGTTGTGAGGCGTGGGCTATGGATAGAGTTGTGCGCAGGAGGATGGATGTGCTGGAAATGAGATGTTTGAGGACAATGTGTGGTGTGAGGTGGTTTGATCGAGTAAGTAACGTAAGGGTAAGAGAGATGTGTGGAAATAAAAAGAGCGTGGTTGAGAGAGCAGAAGAGGGTGTTTTGAAATGGTTTGGGCACATGGAGAGAATGAGTGAGGAAAGATTGACCAAGAGGATATATGTGTCGGAGGTGGAGGGAACGAGAAGTGGGAGACCAAATTGGAGGTGGAAAGATGGAGTGAAAAAGATTTTGTGTGATCTGGGCCTGAACATGCAGGAGGGTGAAAGGAGGGCAAGGAATAGAGTGAATTGGATCGATGTGGTATACCGGGGTTGACGTGCCGTCAGTGGATTGAATCAGGGCATGTGAAGCGTCTGGGGTAAACCATGGAAAGCTGTGTAGGTATGTATATTTGTGTGTGTGGATGTATGTATATACATGTGTATGGGGGTGGGTTGGGCCATTTCTTTCGTCTGTTTCCTTGCGCTACCTCGCAAACGCGGGAGACAGCGACAAAAAAAAAAAAAATCCAGATTTGAATACTTCCCTCTGATTTTCATTTATTTCCTTCTTACAGTGTTATCTTTGATACTGGTATTCCAATGACACATTTACTGCTATTCAGTCTTAACACTTGTGTTCCAGTGATGTTATGTGCATATTCAAATTCAAGATTCAACCAAAAGTGAAAGTTGTCATTTGGTCATCAGTTGGTTTAAACTGTGTGCCAAATCTTTTTTCAAACAATATCAGATCAGAATAAACACTGAATAACCAGAAATAGTGGAAAAAAAGATATACATTATTACAAGTATTTATTATGGTGCTCTACAAATTGACTATATTATCAGTAATGTATATGTAATATTTTTATAACATGATAATGACCCTAATGAATGGATTTTTATAACATGATAATGACCCTAATGAATGGACTGGTGGTATGTATTATCATTTTTCATTCAGTGTTGTAGGGAAGTGAATTATCAACTGATATATACAAAAATTAATATTGTATTACCAGAAAGAGCATGAACATTTAAACTGTCCATAAATGTTGATTGTATCTCTTTACAGACTGTAGAACAATCATTTGCTAACAAATATATGTAAAAGAAATAAGATGAATGACTAAAAAGACACAAATCAAAACCTAATACACATTTATGGGTTGGTCACCACTACAGCTATACCTTGGATTTGCCTTGTGGATGACATCTGGCCTCTGCCAGAACCCCAAAAATGTTAAGTTCATTTACTTGGGATGGATCAAGTGCATACAGCATCACTGCTCTCTTATACATATCCACAACTTATGCCCAGTGTGCTAAAGCAAACCAAGTCTTCCACACAATTACAGTGCTTCCTAAACGTTCACCACTGCTCACTTAAGATAATTCATAAGATAAGACTAGCATCTTTTATTTAAACTTTCATCTTTCCATCCAAAAACATTACTTTCTATGATCATTGAATTAGTCATATTCCCCTGACATCGCCATATGAAATACCTTTAATTTTCAACAGTTCAGTAACTGCATCTGTTTGTATTTGATAATCTACTTCACAATCTACCTCTTCCTACACTTTCAGCCATATTACCATCTTCACAATATCTCATTAACCCTACAGTACATCCAACATTGGCATGCTATCTTAATATCTTTTCACCCAAGTCCCTTTCTAACATTTTTTTCACACATATCTTTTCCTCATTAGTCTTTGTCAATTTTCATTGTTTGAACTATACAAAACAAGTTACCTATGTTTACTTCCCTCATTCTTTGATGTATCTGATGCCAAAAGAACTAAAGTTTCACATCCATACATGAGAGCTGGGGCAAGCACTCCATTATGCAAGCTTTTTACCCACACTGCACCTAAATTCCATTCATTCTAAACAGGTTGATATGATATTGCTGCATATTTCTTCAAAGTGTTACCAAGAGTAATTTCTGATAAAATTATTCTTTTTATATACAATTTACTACACTTTTTCTTCATTTCTCAATAAACTTTCTCTGTAACATTTATATCACAAAGTGATGCATAACTCCAAGCATATTGTGACTTATTTTGAATTTGGTTATCTGTACGTCCGTGTTTCTTTGGAATCATCTGTGATATATGTATGAAATATGGCACATGTAGCAGTTAGTTCTACACCTGGCAACATGTTTTTTAATTAAAGTAACCAGTGTTATGTTGGCTCCCATACTTGCAAACATTCACATGTCTACCCTATTTGGTATCTTGAAACTAATGAACTGAAATTCTTAGACCAGCTACACAAAATGTATCGTTTTATGATTTGTATTGTGTTAAAATGTTCTCAGTCTTTCTCTTTAAAAGTTCATTGTGTGGCATTCATTGTTATGGATATTCACTTTTATTTACTATTCTAGTGAAAAGGTATGGAAAAAAGTGAAACAATTATTTACCTAGGACACAATGTTTTATGTTGACATTGCACCATTTTGATTGATTTGTAAAAATACTTCCATGGAGACAAACTGACTTAAAATTTGTGAAAGGAAAAAAATAAATGCAAAATGTGTATCATATCCATGGTTCATATATTTTCATACATTAGTGTCCATCACTAAAAACTGTAGAAAGTGTATATATGTATGTCACTTTGTGATATCCTTATTTTTTGTGACTGATTTCTATTTGATTCCCTTTTATATTTCATGAGTAAGTATGATTGAGTTTAAAGTAGTTAGGAAAATGTGACATTAAATGTTAGACAGGCCTCATCTTTATTTTATAGTTATAACCATATCTCTCAAGATGACAGTATCTGAAGCTGAAAAGTTGTTTGTATGAGTCATATTATTATCATTATGTAAACCTAGGACATACTCCCCCATTTGTTGGACTCTTGCATCCTCAAGGTTAAACTCCACATGAGAGCCGGGCAAAGTGGGCCCCTTTGGTGTGATAAGGTTCTTAATGATGCTGCATTCTTTTCCAATTGCTGACAAAGACACAGTCTTGTCATGGGTGACTACTTGCTCAAGAAGTGTCCATTAACACCACAGTCACAGTTATATGGTAAATGCAGGCTTGATGAACTAGTCAAGTTAAGAAAAAGCTGACAGATTAGATTATACAGCGGTGGTGGCTGATTCGGGTGAGAAACTGCAGAAGCTGGTGACTGAGTTTGGTAAAGTGTGTGAAAGAAGAAAGCCGAAAGTAAATGTGAATAAGAGCAAGGTTATTAGGTACAGTAGGGTTGAGGGACAAGTCAGCTGGGAAGTAAGTTTGAATGGAGAAAAACTGGAGATAGTGAAGTGTTTTAGATATCTGGGAGTGGATTTAGCAGCGGATAGAACCATGGAAGTGGAAGTGAATCATAGGATGGGGAGGGGGTGAAAGTTTTGGGAGCATTGAAAAATGTGTGAAAGTCGAGAACGTCATCTTGGAAAGCAAAAATGGGTATGTTTGAAGGAATAGTGGTTCCAACAATGTTATATGGTTGTGAGGCAGGGCCTATAGATAGAGTTGTACAAAGGAGGGTGGATGTGCTGGAAATGAGATGTTTGAGGACAATATGTGGTGTGAGGTGGTTTGATCGAGTAAGTAATGAAATGGTAAGAGATGTGTGGTAATAAAAAGAATGTGGTTGAAAGTGGGAGACCAAATTGGAGGTGGAAAGATGGAGTGAAAAAGATTTTGAGTGATCAGGGCCTGAACATGCAAGAGGGTGAAAGGCGTGCAAAGAATAGAGTGAATTGCAACGATGTGGTATACCAGGGTCGACGTGCTGTCAGTGGATTGAACCAGGGCATGTGAAGTGTCTGGGGTAAACCATGGAAAGTTTTGTGGGGCCTGGATGTAGAAAGGGAGCTTTGGTTTTGGTGCATTATACATGACAGCTAGAGACAGTAGGAACAAATGTCTCCTTTGTTGTCTTTTCCTAGTGCTACCTTGCGCACATGCGGGGGGAGGGGGTTGTCATTTCATGTGTGGCGGGATGGCGACAGAAATGAATAAGGGCAGGCAGTATGAATTATGTACATATGTATACACGTATATGTCTGTGTGTGTATATATATGTATACGTTGAGATGGATAGGTATGTATATGTGCGTGTGTGGACGTGTATGTGGGTAGGTTGGGCCATTCTTTCATCTGTTTCCTTGTGCTACCTCCCTAACGCAGGAAACAGCGACAAAGTATAATAAATCAAATATAATATACCTATATATATTTTTTATTTTTTTATTATACTTTGTCGCTGTCTCCCGCGTTAGCGAGGCAGCGCAAGGAAACAGCCAAAAGAATAGCCCAACCCACCCACATACACATGTATGTACATACATGTCCCCGGTATACCACATCGTTCCAATTCACTCTATTCCTTGCACACCTTTCACCCTCCTGCATGTTCAGGCCCCGATCACTCAAAATCTTTTTCACTCCATCTTTCCACCTCCAATTTGGTCTCCCACTTCTCTTCGTCCCCTCCACCTCTGACACATATATCCTCTTTGTCAAACTTTCCTCACTCATTCTCTCCATGTGACCAAACCATTTCAAAACACCCTCTTCTGCTCTCTCAACCACACTCTTTTTATTACCACACATCTCTCTTACCCTTTCATTACTTACTCGATCAAACCACCTCACACCACATATTGTCCTCAAACATCTTATTTCCAGCACAAGCACCCTCCTGTGCACAACTCTATCTATAGCCCACACATTGCAACCATACAACATTATTGGAACCACTATTCCTTCAAACATACCCATTTTTTGCTTTCCGAGATAATGTTCTTGACTTCCACACATTCTTCAAGGCTCCCTGAATTTTTGCCCCCTCCCCCACCCTATGATTCACTTCTGCTTCCATGGTTCCATCCGCTGCCAAATCCACTCCCAGATATCTAAAACACTTCACTTCCTCCAGTTTTTCTCCATTAAAACTTACCTCCCAATTGACTTGACCCTCAACCCTGCTGTACCTAATCACCTTGCTCTTATTCACATTTACTCTCAACTTTCTTCTTTCACACACTTACCAAACTCAGTCACCAGCTTCTGCAGTTTCTCACATGAATCAGCCACCAGCGCTGTATCATCGGCAAACAACAACTGACTCACTTCCCAAGCTCTCTCATCCGCAACAGACTGCATACTTGCCCCTCTTTCCAAAACTCTTGCATTCACCTCTCTAACAACCCCATCCATAAACAAATTAAACAAACATGGAGACATCACACACCCCTGCCACAAACCTACCTTCACTGAGAACTAATCACTTTCCTCTCTTCCTATCCCTGGGGATAGGGGAGAAAGAATACTTCCCACGCATTCCTCACGTGTCGTAGAAGGCGACTAAAGGGGACGGGAGCAGGGGGCTAGAAACCCTTCCCTCCTTCTATTTTAACTTTCTAAAAGGGGAAACAGAAGAAGGATATATATATATATATATATATATATATATATATATATATATATATATATATATATATATATATTTTTTTTTTTTTTTTGCTTTGTCGCTGTCTCCCGCGTTTGCGAGGTAGCGCAAGGAAACAGACGAAAGAAATGGCCCAACCCACCCCCATACACATGCCTTGATTCAATCCACTGACAGCACGTCAACCCCGGTATAACACATTGATCCAATTCACTCTATTCTTTGCCCTCCTTTCACCCTCCTGCATGTTCAGGCCCCAATCACACAAAATCTTTTTCACTCCATCTTTCCACCTCCAATTTGGTCTCCCTCTTCTCCTCGTTCCCTCCACCTCCGACACATATATCCTCTTGGTCAATCTGTCCTCACTCATTCTCTCCATGTGACCAAACCATTTCAAAACACCCTCTTCTGCTCTCTCAACCACGCTCTTTTTATTTCCACACATCTCTCTTACCCTTACGTTACTTACTCGATCAAACCACCTCACACCACACATTGTCCTCAAACATCTCATTTCCAGCACATCCATCCTCCTGCGCACAACTCTATCCATAGTCCACGCCTCGCAACCATACAACATTGTTGGAACCACTATTCCTTCAAACATACCCATTTTTGCTTTCCGATATAATGTTCTCGACTTCCACACATTCTTCAAGGCTCCCAGAATTTTCACCCCCTCCCCCACCCCATGATCCACTTCCGCTTCCATGGTTCCATCCGCTGCCAGATCCACTCCCAGATATCTAAAACACTTTACTTCCTCCAGTTTTTCTCCATTCAAACTCACCTCCCAATTGACTTGACCCTCAACCCTACTGTACCTAATAACCTTGCTCTTATTCACATTTACTCTTAACTTTCTTCTTTCACACACTTTACCAAACTCAGTCACCAGCTTCTGCAGTTTCTCACATGAATCAGCCACCAGCGCTGTATCATCAGCGAACAACAACTGACTCACTTCCCAAGCTCTCTCATCCCCAACAGACTTCATACTTGCCCCTCTTTCCAAAACTCTTGCTTTCACCTCCCTAACAACCCCATCCATAAACAAATTAAACAACCATGGAGACATCACACACCCCTGCTGCAAACCTACATTCACTGAGAACCAATCACTTTCCTCTCTTCCTACACGTACACATGCCTTACATCCTCGATAAAAACTTTTCACTGCTTCTAACAACTTGCCTCCCACACCATATATTCTTAATACCTTCCACAGAGCATCTCTATCAACTCATATATATATATATATTTTTTTTTTCTTTTATACTTTTGTCGCTGTCTCCCGCGTTTGCGAGGTAGCGCAAGGAAACAGACGAAAGAAATGGCCCAACCCCCCCCATACACATGTACATACACACGTCCACACACGGAAATATACATACCTACACAGCTTTCCATGGTTTACCCCGGACGCTTCACATGCCTTGATTCAATCCACTGACAGCACGTCAACCCCTGTATACCACATCGCTCCAATTCAATCTATTCCTTGCCCTCCTTTCACCCTCCTGCATGTTCAGGCCCCGATCACACAAAATCCTTTTCACTCCATCTTTCCACCTCCAATTTGGTCTCCCTCTTCTCCTCGTTCCCTCCACCTCCGACACATATATCCTCTTGGTCAATCTTTCCTCACTCATTCTCTCCATGTGCCCAAACCATTTCAAAACACCCTCTTCTGCTCTCTCAACCACGCTCTTTTTATTTCCACACATCTCTCTTACCCTTACGTTACTTACTCGATCAAACCACCTCACACCACACATTGTCCTCAAACATCTCATTTCCAGCACATCCATCCTCCTGCGCACAACTCTATCCATAGCCCACGCCTCGCAACCATACAACATTGTTGGAACTACTATTCCTTCAAACATACCCATTTTTGCTTTCCGGGATAATGTTCTCGACTTCCACACATTTTTCAAGGCTCCCAAAATTTTCGCCCCCTCCCCCACCCTATGATCCACTTCCGCTTCCATGGTTCCATCCGCTGACAGATCCACTCCCAGATATCTAAAACACTTCACTTCCTCCAGTTTTTCACCATTCAAACTCACCTCCCAATTGACTTGACCCTCAACCCTACTGTACCTAATAACCTTGCTCTTATTCACATTTACTCTTAACTTTCTTCTTCCACACACTTTACCAAACTCCGTCACCAGCTTCTGCAGTTTCTCACATGAATCCGCCACCAGCGCTGTATCATCAGCGAACAACAACTGACTCACTTCCCAAGCTCTCTCATCCCCAACAGACTTCATACTTGCCCCTCTTTCCAAGACTCTTGCATTTACCTCCCTAACAACCCCATCCATAAACAAATTAAACAACCATGGAGACATCACACACCCCTGCCGCAAACCTACATTCACTGAGAACCAACCACTTTCCTCTCTTCCTACACATACACATGCCTTACATCCTCGATAAAAACTTTTCACTGCTTCTAACAACTTGCCTCCCACACCATATATTCTTAATACCTTCCACAGAGCATCTCTATCAACTCTATCATATGCCTTCTCCAGATCCATAAATGCTACATACAAATCCATTTGCTTTTCTAAGTATTTCTCACATACATTCTTCAAAGCAAACACCTGATCCACACATCCTCTACCACTTCTGAAACCACACTGCTCTTCCCCAATCTGATGCTCTGTACATGCCTTCACCCTCTCAATCAATACCCTCCCATATAATTTACCAGGAATACTCAACAAACTTATACCTCTGTAATTTGAGCACTCACTCTTATCCCCTTTGCCTTTGTACAATGGCACTATGCACGCATTCCGCCAATCCTCAGGCACCTCACCATGAGTCATACATACATTAAATAACCTTACCAACCAGTCAACAATACAGTCACCCCCTTTTTTAATAAATTCCACTGCAATACCATCCAAACCTGCTGCCTTGCCGGCTTTCATCTTCCGCAAAGCTTTTACTACCTCTTCTCTGTTTACCAAATCATTTTCCCTAACCCTCTCACTTTGCACACCACCTCGACCCAAACACCCTATATCTGCCACTCTGTCATCAGACACATTCAACAAACCTTCAAAATACTCATTCCATCTCCTTCTCACATCACCACTACTTGTTATCACCTCCCCATTTACGCCCTTCACTGAAGTTCCCATTTGCTCCCTTGTCTTACGCACCCTATTTACCTCCTTCCAGAACATCTTTTTATTCTCCCTAAAATTTACTGATAGTCTCTCACCCCAACTCTCATTTGCCCTTTTTTTCACCTCTTGCACCTTTCTCTTGACCTCCTGTCTCTTTCTTTTATACTTCTCCCACTCAATTGCATTTTTTCCCTGCAAAAATCGTCCAAATGCCTCTCTCTTCTCTTTCACTAATACTCTTACTTCTTCATCCCACCACTCACTACCCTTTCTAAACAGCCCACCTCCCACTCTTCTCATGCCACAAGCATCTTTTGCGCAATCCATCACTGATTCCCTAAATACATCCCATTCCTCCCCCACTCCCCTTACTTCCATTGTTCTCACCTTTTTCCATTCTGTACACAGTCTCTCCTGATACTTCTTCACACAGGTCTCCTTCCCAAGCTCACTTACTCTCACCACCTTCTTCACCCCAACATTCACTCTTCTTTTCTGAAAACCCATACTAATCTTCACCTTAGCCTCCACAAGATAATGATCAGACATCCCTCCAGTTGCACCTCTCAGCACATTGACATCCAAAAGTCTCTCTTTCGCACGCCTGTCAATTAACACGTAATCCAATAACGCTCTCTGGCCATCTCTCCTACTTACATAAGTATACTTATGTATATCTCGCTTTTTAAACCAGGTATTCCCAATCATCAGTCCTTTTTCAGCACTTAAATCTACAAGCTCTTCACCATTTCCATTTACAACACTGAACACCCCATGCATACCAATTATTCCCTCAACTGCCACATTACTCACCTTTGCATTCAAATCACCCATCACTATATATATATATATATATATATATATATATATATATATATATATATATATATATATATATATATATATATATTTTATTTATTATACTTTGTCGCTGTCTCCCGCGTTTGCGAGGTAGCGCAAGGAAACAGACGAAAGAAATGGCCCAACCCCCCAACCCCCATACACATATATATACATACGTCCACACACGCAAATATACATACCTACACAGCTTTCCATGGTTTACCCCAGACGCTTCACATGCCTTGATTCAATCCACTGACAGCACGTCAACCCCTGTATACCACATCGATCCAATTCACTCTATTCCTTGCCCTCCTTTCACCCTCCTGCATGTTCAGGCCCCGATCACACAAAATCTATTTCACTCCATCTTTCCACCTCCAATTTGGTCTCCCACTTCTCCTCGTTCCCTCCACCTCCGACACATATATCCTCTTGGTCAATCTTTCCTCACTCATTCTCTCCATGTGCCCAAACCATTTCAAAACACCCTCTTCTGCTCTCTCAACCACGCTCTTTTTATTTCCACACATCACTCTTACCCTTACGTTACTTACTCGATCAAACCACCTCACACCACACATTGTCCTCAAACATCTCATTTCCAGCACGTCCATCCTCCTGCGCACAACTCTATCCATAGCCCACGCCTCGCAACCACACAACATTGTTGGAACCACTATTCCTTCAAACATACCCATTTTTGCTTTCCGAGATTATGTTCTCGACTTCCACACATTCTTCAAGGCTCCCAGAATTTTCGCCCCCTCCCCCACCCTATGATCCGCTTCCGCTTCCATGGTTCCATCCGCTGACAGATCCACTCCCAGATATCTAAAACACTTTACTTCCTCCAGTTTTTCTCCATTCAAACTTACCTCCCAATTGACTTGACCCTCAACCCTACTGTACCTAATAACCTTGCTCTTATTCACATTTACTCCTAACTTTCTTCTTTCACAAACTTTACCAAACTCAGTCACCAGCTTCTGCAGTTTCTCACATGAATCAGCCACCAGCGCTGTATCATATATATATATATATATATATATATATATATATATATATATATATATATATATATATATATATATATTTTTTTGCTTTGTCGCTGTCTGCCGCGTTTGCGAGGTAACACAAGGAAACAGACGAAAGAAATGGCCCAACCCACCCCCATACACATGTATATACATACGTCCACACAGGCAAATATACATACCTACACAGCTTTCCATGGTTTACCCCAGACGCTTCACATGCCCTGATTCAATCCACTGACAGCACGTCAACCCCGGTATACCACATCGATCCAATTCACTCTATTCCTTGCCCTCCTTTCACCCTCCTGCATGTTCAGGCCCCGATCACACAAAATCTTTTTCACTCCATCTTTCGGTCTCCCACTTCTCCTCGTTCCCTCCACCTCCGACACATATATCCTCTTGGTCAATCTTTCCTCACTCATTCTCTCCATGTGCCCAAACCATTTCAAAACACCCTCTTCTGCTCTCTCAACCATGCTCTTTTTATTTCCACCCATCTCTCTTACCCTTACGTTACTTACTCGAGCAAACCACCTCACACCACACATTGTCCTCAAACATCTCATTTCCAGCACATCCATTCTCCTGCACACAACTCTATCCATAGCCTACGCCTCGCAACCGTACAACATTGTTGGAACCACTATTCCTTCAAACATACCCATTTTTGCTTTCCGAGATAATGTTCTCGACTTCCACACATTTTTCAAGGCTCCCAGGATTTTCGCCCCCTCCCCCACCCTATGATCCACTTCCGCTTCCATGGTTCCATCCGCTGCCAGATCCACTCCCAGATATCTAAAACACTTTACTTCCTCCAGTTTTTCTGCATTCAAACTTACCTCCCAATTGACTTGACCCTCAACCCTACTGTACCTAATTACCTTGCTCTTATTCACATTTACTCTTAACTTTCTTCTTTCACACACTTTACCAAACTCAGTCACCAGCTTCTGCAGTTTCTCACATGAATCAGCCACCAGCGCTGTATCATCAGCAAACAACAACTGACTCACTTCCCAAGCTCTCTCATCCCCAACAGACTTCATACTTGCCCCTCTTTCCAAAACTCTTGCATTCACCTCCCTAACAACCCCATCCATAAACAAATTAAACAACCATGGAGACATCACACACCCCTGCCGCAAACCTACATTCACTGAGAACCAATCACTTTCCTCTCTTCCTACACGTACACATGCCTTACATCCTCGATAAAAACTTTTCACTGCTTCTAACAACTTGCCTCCCACACCATATATTCTTAATACCTTCCACAGAGCATCTCTATCAACTCTGTTATATGCCTTCTCCAGATCCATATATATATATATATATATATATATATATATATATATATATATATATATATATATATATATGTATATATATATATATTATCCCTGGGGATAGGGGAGAAAGAAAATTTCCCACGTATTCCCTGCGTGTCGTAGAAGGCGACTAAATGGGGAGGGAGCGGGGGGCTGGAAATCCTCCCATCTCGTTTTTTTTTTAATTTTCCAAAAGAAGGAACAGAGAAGGGGACCTGGTGAGGATATTCCGTCAAAGGCCCAGTCCTCTGTTCTTATTGCTACTTTGCTAACGTGGGAAATATATATATATATATATATATATATATATATGATACAGCGCTGGTGGCTGATTCATGTGAGAAACTGCAGAAGCTGGTGACTGAGTTTGGTAAAGTGTGTGGAAGAAGAAAGTTAAGAGTAAATGTGAATAAGAGCAAGGTTATTAGGTACAGTAGGGGTGAGGGTCAAGTCAATTGGGAGGTGAGTTTGAATGGAGAAAAACTGGAGGAAGTGAAGTGTTTTAGATATCTGGGAGTGGATCTGGCAGCGGATGGAACCATGGAAGCAGAAGTGGATCATAGGGTGGGGGAGGGGGCGAAAATTTTGGGAGCCTTGAAAAATGTGTGGAAGTCGAGAACATTATCTCGGAAAGCAAAAATGGGTATGTTTGAAGGAATAGTGGTTCCAACAATGTTGTATGGTTGCGAGGCGTGGGCTATGGATAGAGATGTGCGCAGGAGGATGGATGTGCTGGAAATGAGATGTTTGAGGACAATGTGTGGTGTGAGGTGGTTTGATCGAGTAAGTAACGTAAGGGTAAGAGAGATGTGTGGAAATAAAAAGAGCGTGGTTGGGAGAGCAGAAGAGGGTGTTTTGAAGTGGTTTGGGCACATGGAGAGAATGAGTGAGGAAAGATTGACCAAGAGGATATATGTGTCGGAGGTGGAGGGAACGAGGAGAAGGGGGAGACCAAATTGGAGGTGGAAAGATGGAGTGAAAAAGATTTTGTGTGATCGGGGCCTGAACATGCAGGAGGGTGAAAGGAGGGCAAGGAATAGAGTGAATTGGAGCGATGTGGTATACAGGGGTTGACGTGCTGTCGGTGGATTGAATCAGGGCATGTGAAGCGTCTGGGGTAAACCATGGAAAGCTGTGTAGGTATGTATATTTGCGTGTGTGGATGTGTGTATGTACATGTGTATGGGGGGGGGGTTGGGCCATTTCTTTCGTCTGTTTCCCTGCGCTACCTCGCAAACGCGGGAGACAGCGACGAAGTATAAAAAAAAAAAGAAAAAAAAAAAAAAAAAAAAAATATATATATATATATATATATATATATATATATATATATATATATATATATATATATATATATATATATATATACATATATATATATATCATAACACGTAATCCAATAACGCTCTCTGGCCATCTCTTCTACTTACATACGTATACTTATGTATATCTCTCTTTTTAAACCAGGTATTCCCAATCACCAGTCATTTTTCAGCACATAAATCTACAAGCTCTTCACCATTTCCATTTACAACAGTGAACACCTCATGCATACCAATTATTCCCTCAACTGCCACAATACTTACCTTCGCATTCAAATCACCCATCACTATAACCCGGTCTCGTGCATCAAAACCACTAACACACTCATTCAGCTGCTCTCAAAACACTTGCCTCTCATGATCTTTCTTTTCATGCCCAGGTCCATATGCACCATTAATCACCCATCTCTCTCCATCAACTTTCAGTTTTACCCATATCTATCTAGAGTTTCCTTACTTACACATACTCCCACCACTCCTGTTTCAGGAGTAGTGCTACTCCTTCCCTTGCTCTTGTCCTCTCACTAACCCCTGACTATACTCCCAAGACATTCCCAAACCACTCTTCCCCTTTACCCTTGAGCTTCGTTTCACTCAGAGCCAAAACATCCAGGTTCCTTTCCTCAAACATACTACCTGTCTCTCCTTTTTTCTCATCTTGGTTACATCGACACACATTTAGACACCCCAATCTGAGCCTTTGAGGAGGATGAGCACTCCCCGCGTGACTCCTTCTGTGTCCCCTTTTAGAAAGTTAAAATACAAGGAGGGGAGGGTTTCTAGCCCGCCCGCTCCCGTCCCCTTTAGTCGCCTTCTACAACACGTGAGGAATGCGTGGGAAGTATTCTTTCTCCCCTATCCCCAGGGATAAAATTGATAGGTGCACGAAAGAGAGACTTTTGGATGTTAATTTGCTGAGAGATGCAACTGGAGGGATGTCTGATCATTATCTTGTGTAGGTGAAGGTGAAGATTTGTAGAGGTTTTTAGAAAAGAGGAGAGAATGTTGGGGTGAAGAGAGTGGTGAGAGTAAGTGAGCTTGGGAAGAAGACTTGTGTGAGGAAGTACCAGGAGAGACTGAGTACAGAATGGAAAAAGGTGAGAACAAAGGTGGTAAGGGGAGTGGGGGAGAAATGGGATGTATTTAGGGAAGCCGTGATGGCTTGCGCAAAAGATGCTTGCGGCATGAGAAGCATGGGAGGTGGGCAGATTAGAAAGGGTAGTGAGTGGTAGGATGAAGAAGTAAGATTATTAGTGAAAGAGAAGAGAGGTAGTTGGACAATTTTTGCAGGGAAATAATGCAAATGAGTGGGAGATGTATAAAAGAAAGAGGCAGGAGGTAAAGAGAAAGGTGCAACAGGTGAAAAAGAGGGCAAATAAGATTGGGGTGAGAGAGTATCATTAAATTTTAGGGAGAATAAAAAGATGTTTTGGAAGGAGGTAAATTAAGTGCGTAAGACAAGGGAACAAATGGGAACTTCAGTGAAGGGGGTTAATGGGGAGGTGATAACAAATAGTGGTGATGTGAGAAGGAGATGGAGTGAGTATTTTGAAGGTTTGTTGAATGTGTTTGATGATAGAGTGGCAGATATAGGGTGTTTTGGTCGAGGTGGTATGCAAAGTGAGAGGGTTAGGGAAAATGATTTGGTAAACAGAGAAGAGGTAGTAAAAGCTTTGCGCAAGATGAAAACCGGCAAGGCAGCAGGTTTGGATGGCATTGCAGTGGAATTTATTAAAAAAGGGGGTAACTGTATTGTTGACTGGTTGGTAAGGTTAGTTAATGTATGTATGATTCATGGTGAGGTGCCTGAGGATTTGCAGAATGCTTGCATAGTGCCATTATACAAAGGCAAAGGGGACAAAGGTGAGTGCTCAAATTACAAAGGTATAAGTTTGTTGAGTATTCCTGGGAAATTATATTGGAGGGTATTGATTGAGAGGGTGAAGGCATGTACAGAGCATCAAATTGGGGAAGAGCAGTGCGGTTTCAGAAGTGGTAGAGGATGTGTGGATCAGGTGTTTGCTTTGAAGAATGTATGTGAGAATTACTTAGAAAAGCAAATGGATTTGTATGTAGCATTTATGGATCTGGAGAAGGCATACGATAGAGTTGATAGAGATGCTCTGTGGAAGGTATTAAGAATATATGGTGTGGGAGGCAAGTTGTTAGAAGCAGTGAAAAGTTTTTATCGAGGATGTAAGGCATGTGTACATGTAGGAAGAGAGGAAAGTGATTAATTCTCAGTGAATGTAGGTTTGTGGCAGGGGTCTGTGATGTCTCCATGGTTGTTTAATTTGTTTATGGATGGAGTTGTTAGGGAGGTGAATGCAAGAGTTTTGGAAAGAGGGGCAAGTATGCAGTCTGTTGTGGATGAGAGAGCTTGGGAAGTGAGTCAGTTGTTGTTCGCTGATGATACAGCGCTGGTGGCTGATTCATGTAAGAAACTGCAGAAGCTGGTGACTGAGTTTGGTAAAGTGTGAGAAAGAAGAAAGTAAACAGTAAATGTGAATAAGGGCAAGGTTATTAGGTACAGTAGGGTTGAGGGTCAAGTCAATTGGAAGGTAAGTTTGACTGGAGAAAAACTGGAGGAAGTAAAGTGTTTTAGATATCTGGGAGTGGATTTGGCAGCTGATGGAACCATGGAAGCGGAAGTGAATCATAGGGTGGGGGAGGGGGCAAAAATTCTGGGAGCCTTGAAGAATGTGTGGAAGTCGAGAACATTATCTCAGAAAGCAAAAATGGGTATGTTTGAAAGAAGGGTGGTTTCATCAATGTTGTATGGTTGCGAGGCATGGGCTATGGATAGATTTGTGCGGAGGAGGGTGGATGTGCTTGAAATGAGATGTTTGAGAACAATATGTGGTGTGGGGTGGTTTGATCAAGTAAGTAATAATAGGGTAAGAGAGATGTGTGGTAATAAAAAGAGAGATGTGTGGTAATAAAAAGAGTGTGGTTGAGAGAGCAGAAGAGGGTGTTTTGAAATGGTTTGGTCACATGGAGAGAATGAGTGAGGAAAGATTGACTAAGAGGATATATGTGTCAGAGGTGGAGGGAACGAGAAGTGGGAAACCAAATTGGAGGTGGAAAGATGGAGTGAAAAAGATTTTGAGTGATTGGAGCCTGAACATGCAGGAGGGTGAAAGGCGTGCAAGGAATAGAATGAATTGGAACGACATGGTATACCGGGGTCGACGTGCTGTCAATGGATTGAACTAGGGCATGTGAAGCGTCTGGGGTAATCCATGGAAAGTTCTGTGGGGCCTGGATGTTTAAAGGGAGCTGTGGTTTCGGTGCATTATTACATGATAGCTAGGGACTGAGTGTGAACAAATGGGGCCTTTGTTGTCTTCCTAGCACTACCTTGCCCACATGAGGGGGGGAGGGGGTTGTTATTTCATGTGTGGCAGAGTGGCGATGGGAATGAATAAAGGCAGACAGTATGAATTATGTACATGTGTATATATGTATATGTCTGTGTGTATATATATATGTATACCTTGAGATGTATAGGTATGTATATTTACGTGTGGACGTGTATGTATATACATGTGTATGTGGGTGGGTTGGGCCATTCTTTCGTCTGTTTCCTTCCACTACTTCGGTAATGGAGGAGACAGCGACAAAGCAAAATAAATAGATAAATAAATACATATATATCATATACTTGTGCATAACATTAAGTACCTACAGTAGAAATAACTTTAAATTTTTATTATAAAGAGTTAGATTTACCTTAGAATCTGAATATAGATTACCTTCCCTAAGTTGTACATAATAGTACTATTTATGAGTCCATTTCTCAACAACAATCTGCATGTATAACAGATACTGAACATCCACAACAACAGGCTAGAAATTCATGCGATAGGAATTCATATAATGTTCCAAGTACTATACAAGAAACTTTTTAAAGCATTTTACTTTATATTTGAGAATTCTTTTTGATCATTAGATACAGAACATGAGATGAAGTAGTTACTCTTAGTTTCATGTTAGGTATAAAAGTAATAAATAGAGAGAAAAAAGAGATAATACAGTTTTCATATTTGATATATATGTGGTTGCTTTATGACATTTACATGTGCTACAAGACTGGAGAATCTTTATGAGACAAGAATAACTGTTATTTGTGAGCAAGTGCATTTCATTTCACAAAATGAAAAGGAATAAAGAAATAAAACATCTTTTCAGCCTTTATTTTCATCACATACACTAAAATGTCTTTATGGATAATAAAAGTATGACAATATCTGATGCCAAAACCCCCATCCCTTCACAAATCGAGTAGGTAAATTGCACCTGCCATACCAGTGAAACATCTTTCTTTTCATTATTAATTGCTTGGCTTATTGGATTTGATGGCTTGCATCCAATGAGAGTTTATCTGGCCAGACATCTATTAATGCTGATGAGTATCTTTTATATTATCCTGGTCATTTCTTTCTCTTTGAGGGAGATAACCTCTAAAGTAGTGGTAATATTATTATCATATAGAATTTAAATACATTCCGGAAAGCTTGTTTTCTTTTATCACAGCAATAAATCTCTGCTTGGAGTACTTTTGTAAATTATCTGATAACCTAGAAAACTGAAAATTACAATGTCAGGCTACACAGTATGCAGAACTGATAAACTGATGAGCAAGAAAAACCAAAAAAAAAATATTGACCTTTGTTCAAAAAAGGCTGAATTCCTCATGGTTAATACTGAAGAATACATTTGGTGAGAATATGAATTCAATACCAAAAGTAATGTCCTTAGTGAAGACCTGTAAAATCCAAATGTTAAAACTTGCTCTTTTTAAATGAGCTGATGAAATCATGCATGTTTGTAGTTCATCACTTGGTTCCCATCTTTCTCATAGGCATCACTTTATCATTTTATTCTCTCAAAGCTTACAGGAGGCTGATAAAAGTATCACATGACCAAGAGGAAGAAAAGTTTCATAATCTTTTCAAACCTGATTTTGCATGTGATAACAAATGTGATGATTTGAATCTTTAAGTGTGCAAAACCAAACCAGAAGATTCATCAGTACAGGTAAGGTCATAATTTAAACTGAAGGCATGTTCCAAATCCAAGGAAAATGTAAGGTTCTGAGTAAGCACATAAAAGTAATAATATGAGCTGAAGGTTATACACTAATTTGTTTTATGCTTATGGTTTGTAAGTTTCAATATCTGCTCATCTGCTTGAACATATTAAAGGGTGCAAATTGAGCAAAAGATGGGGGGTACATTTGGATATCTAAAATAACGGAGTTTTTGTCCATGTATTTGAAATATTGTAATAATAGTGATATCATGACATTGCTGTTGATCATATAAGAACAGTTGAAACTGGAATAATGTTAGATACTGAAAACACATTCTTGAGACAGTGAAACAAAATACCATTAAACTGATTAAGTTTTTGAAAAGTAGGCATAATAATATTGATACTTTAAACTCCAGCCTACAAAAAGGATGTGTGTGTGTGTGTGTGTGTGTGTGTGTCTGGGTGGGGGAGACATGTACCCCACTATCTTTAAGGGATTTGGACTTTTATATATGAGTATAAATGCATTTCCTTCAAATTGTTGTGTTTTTTATATATACAAAAACTACTACAATATCCTCTGAAGGATGCAACTAGACGTATTTAACAGCTGGTACCATTTCTGAGGTCCCGTGGGAAACAAAGAGAAACAGTTTACCGGCCGTAAAAGGAAGGATCGTTATCGTCTACTTTTCTAGATTTCTTTTGGTCGATTTTTGGACTAATATTGTTTTTAGGAATACGGATTATTCCTTTTAAATAAATATGAGTCTCTATTTCAGGTTGAACTAGAATTGTAGTGTTTTGTCCAAGGATGCTTGACTACTCCCAGATGTTGAACAAAGTTTAGTGTTGAAAATCTAATTTTACTCATCCAGATATTTGTATGCTCTTAGCCCTTTACTGAAGGATTTTGCTACACCTAACAAGTTCTTTTTCTCCTCAATGTCACTTTATTTTCCCAAACTATTCTTACAATACCAGCACCTAAATGAAGCACTAATAATCCACTTTTAAAATACCTCTATGCCACCTCGGCCATACTTTGTTTCATCAGTACCTCCCAGCTTCTCTGATTTACCCTACTCTTTTCTACATTCACAGCTTGAGCACTAAATAATTTGGAAAATAAAGCTATATAAAAGATTTAGATACATAATTGATTCTTTGCAATAAAGTTGTAAGAATTTAAATTGAACTGTTAACAGTGGCACAACTCAAATTATGGCAAAAGAGCTGATATAAAGTAGGCTGGGTAGATTAAGTGATGTACCTTGTGAAATAACTGGCTAGATTCATGGATGCATCGTTTCTTTCTTTTGACCTGGGAAAAAAAACTTTTTTGGAGGTAAAGAACAAAGGAGTTGATAGGCCAAAATAGCTCGTCCCTCACACCAAACTGTCATGAACACATTTTCAAATAAGCTGACGGTGAACGTCATTAAAAGGTGTAGAATGTTATCTATCAAGAATCACTTGACAGAGAGAGAATTCACAGGTATCCACAGAAATTCTAGATACAGAATATTCATAAGGAAAATGATCGCCATGGGAGCTCACACAAACGTCTTTTAAAGGTAGGGAGGAAAACGTAAGTAGAGGATCACCTTTAGTTGTAAATCAAATGTCAACAAAAATGTATGAGCGATTAAACGCAAACTCAAACTTAGTTTTAATAAGAATTGCTAAATCATTCAATTCCATTCTTAATAGCTATGACCATGAATATTCCGTATGAGTTTTTAAGTTAGAAGCTCTAACAGATTTATGAAATGGAATGAAGAGAGGAAAGTCTCCTCTTGTCTATTTCTGCGAGTTCCCATCATTCTGACCAAAACCTTTCCACCATTACAAGTCAGGTCAAGTAACACACAAGAAGCTCTGACTGACTTCATTCTTTTTCTCGTCATAGTCTTATTTCATTCTAGATGACCATGACTATGGCGTGTGTTGCTCGTGCCTTTATATATATATATATATATATATATATATATATATATATATATATATATATATATATATATATATATATATATTCTTTCTTGTTTTAAACTATTCGCCATTTCCCGCGTTAGCGAGGTAGCATTAAGAACAGAGGACTGGGCCTTTGAGGGAATACCCTCACCTGGCCCAATTCTCTGTTCCTTCTTTTGGAAAAAAAAAATAAAAAAAAAACGAGAGGGGAGGATTTCCAGCCCCCCGCTCCCTCCCCTTTTAGTCGCCTTCTACGACACGCAGGGAATACGTGGGAAGTATTCTTAATCCCCTATCCCCAGGGATAAGTATATATATATATATATATATATATATATATATATATATATATATATATATATATATATATATATATATATATATATAAAGTGATAAGTTCCCGAAAAGAACAAGTTGGAGAGGTCTCGAACAATGAAGTTATCCAGTCGTAAGAACACTGTCGAAGCTTACTCAAACATTTGTTTGTATAGACAAAGTAAAAATGGCGTCCACTAAAACACAGTGTAAATGTAGTTATTATCATCCAACGAGTGAACCTAGTAAACTGAATCAAAGACATTTTTGCATTTGCGAGTTGTGACCGCTCAAACTTTACTGCTCCATCAGATCACGAACTTTATATATAAGACTACAAGTATATATTTTTAACTCACTTTTTCCTCTGTAAAAGAAAAACTTTTATAAAGTCTTCGTAGAGTAAAAGGAAACTACTTGACGATATACTAGTTAAAAGGAATAACAGTTGGGATTGTTTACACAGCAAGGCCGATAACAATACTAAAAACCTCTGCATAAAAAAATTCACCTCACAAAATTTGTCTTATGAAGTACAAAATATCTGAGGGTATCAACAATTATGTCTAAATATGTCTTTTTGGATAATCTTTAAAAATGATAGTAGCTGGTTTGACCAGAGAGTTTGAGGGTCATGACGTCACACCCACTCATCGCCATTTTCGCCCAGTTGTATGTGGAAGGCTGTGTCGGGAGGGTGTGCCGTCAGCCGTCTTGTGTGGTTGTAGTGTTTCTTGTTGTATGGCCACTTGAAGCCATCCTAGTGATTTGTTCTTACACCCTAATCACAGATTACTGCCAAAATGGCCGGGCAATCCATCAATGACAGACTAACTGCTGCTCGCTACAGTCTAGCCGGACAGGGGCTCGCCAAGTCTGTCTGTAAAGCTACTACAGAAGAAGTTATTGGCCCCAAGAAGAAACACTTAGACTGTAAGTATTGATGTAGAAACAGTAGATATTATATAAGATTGCAGGTGATCTTCAAGAAGAGGTATTACACAAAGCTGTATTTTAAACCCGTCCCAGCCCACTTGTCGACTTCAAATCAATGACATGATGGCTGCCCGGGATGTTTCACACTGACACCCAGTTCTTATTATACAGGTGGTCTGTCTTTCTTATGTTGAGCTAACAAACTGCAAAATCAAAGTATAAAGTTGCTCTTGCAGTATCTGTTGAGCACCAGTGATGGAATTGCAGAGGCCAGCCCACTAGGGTAGGTCCTCGTAATTACGTCTGGAATGTTTGTCCGATAGAGTCATGTAGGCACTACTCGTTCGTCGATAAGGCATATAATACTTTATTAATACTATAGTAATGTAGTTGTAGAGTTCACTTGGTGGGTGGACGAAACAGTAAATGGTTGCCTTGTTCCGATCCCGGTGCTCTGGTTGTCACTGTCAGCTGGGACCATGGCGGGTAGCGGCCGACTTGCCTTTCTATTAAACACATTTCCCTTATTTTTTGTTCATATCACTTTCTCTGCTTTTGGGAATACTTTTCTTGCAAGATGACGAATGATGTAGGTGAAATATAGTGACGATGGTGGAACTTTGAGGAAAGGCGTAAAAGGTTAGGTTATCGAGAATGGAGGCGTACGGCAACGGGCAACCCGGGACGACGTCGATAGCCTTTCGTGGTGCCATGACACCAGCAGAGGCGCACTATGTTGCTGTTGCCGCATATTGGTCCGTTGTAACTGTAGTTAGATGTGATTATTAGAGGAGATGGCTAGTTTCTTCATCCTTGAGGAAGGTGATCAACACTAATTTGACAAGCGAGCAGTGCGTTAGATGTTTCTTGGTGTTATATATCTCTCTGCTGTCATACGATTTTTTTTAATCGCTATCTTTCATCGTAAAGAAGTTGAAATTACCGTTTCTGACATCCACTTGATTCGCTATTGAAATGAATTTGAGAGTCGTTCCAAAGACTTCCAAAATCATCGGCTAAACCAACCAATCAAACCAAACCTAACTAAATTGGATGGCTGTCCGAAACGGTAGTAGTACACTAAAAAGATCACATGTAATCCTATGCTAGAGACTACCACCACCATTTACACCGTCTGCCACTGCTAACATGCAGGCCGTCTGTCGTCCAGTCTATGCTGCTCAGTACGCCTCCACCTATGATACTGACCAACATCACAGATGCCATAATTATGTACCGTAGACTGTCGATTACAACCGTTGATGCCATCCCACTTCAGTGCCATATGCGTCATTTGCTGCCCTGCCATTTACATAATGTACCTATTGCCTATCACCACCATCTTTACATTACAGGCACTGCATGCCTCGAAGATTATTCTCAGCCGCCAGCATATTTTGACTACAATCGCAGAGTTCCCTTAAAGATATTTAATGTACTCTTGTGTGGTTATTTTAGTAGCCTATACTGATTTAGACATCGGTTTTCTGGCCAGTTCGATGATCATGCTCGAAAGTGGAGCGTCGTATGATTCTCGCATATTATACACCTTATTACGTTTAATGAGACATAGGAATACGGTAGCAAAGGCAACAAGCAAGGGTCGAAACATATATGAATAAAATTCCCGGCTCTTGTATCCTGCGTATGTAAACTAACGACCCTTCAGGATATGGTGTATACATTGTGAAATAGACTAATGATGGTTTCATCGTGATATCACTTAAGCTTGAAAGCTAGAAACCAGTATTCTGGAAAATGTATTTTGAATGAATGCATGATAATCATTTTAGCTGTTTGAAAATTAATATAAACAAGTGATGCTTCACAGTTCGATGTAATGCCAATAACGTAGTCATCCGGGTAAATCGTGCATAACAGACGCTAGTTAAGATTTTTTTTGTAGTTTTGCCTTTTTGACCGTCCTTATGGTAATTATACAATATACTTGTGTGAAAAACTATCCTTTGGATTTCTCAGCATCATCAGTAACTGCATACATGTGTTACCAAAACCAACTCCATAATTGCCCACCACAGCGGGAGATTAACTTCCATGAACAACACTATGAGTTGGTCTTTTGCTGCTGAATTCATTGCATGGAAGTACTGACTTTTGTATGGTTACTCCAACACCGTTTTTTTTACGCCATTAGCAGCACTTTTCACCACTGTTAACCACGATCATTGCTGCCTACAAACGGCAGTATTTACTTTTAGCGTGATGCACTTTAGCAGGACCAAAGAGCCTTGCCCACCGTAATCATGGCTTACCACAAACAGCGTTCACTACCACCTGACATTGTTCTTCCCAGTTAGTATTGCCCATCACCTAGATAGTTACCATTGTCAGCCACCACCTTTATATTTATCCGTGCCCATGTCAGCTACAGTGAAAAAAGTCATTCTCAACTTTCAAACAGGTGGTCCTTTGCTGTTTACGCCACCATGGCCAGCTACTCACAGCTATTATGATTGCATGTCACCACCAACACTTCCCGTTACCAACACCCATCCTGTCCGTCTCTCCCACATAAGCCCCCTCAGTACCTACTAAGCACAGTCATCACCATATCCAACTAAACACCCTCATTACCAACGGCCCCCCAAATACTTATTACTCGCTCCCGCTACCTATTGTCATCACCACTGACCCAAAAACTTGGCTACCTTATCGTCTTTGCCATTATCCACTTCAACTGCCGCACCACCCACAAGCCGTCTTTAGCATCTGTAAACACCTTCACCACCCGGGAGTGTCCCACTATCTATCGTCACCACTATCAGTAAACTGGAACAGCCTGTCCACCCACTATACATCGTCACCCCCTCTACCCACTTACTTTTTCTATTTGAGGATCCAGTCTCGGACAAAAGTTCACACTATTATTGGGAAAGACATGAGAGAGTAGAGAGTTCCAAAGCTTCGAAGTGTAGTGGGAAAAAGTTATCAAAATGGCCCACCCTTGAGTTGCCTACGGCTTAACAGAAATCACGTGACTCAGCAACTTACGAAGCATTGCGTGGTTTAGTTCGTGGTGGGGGCACAAGCAGTCAGCTCTCCGGAGCAAAAATCAAAGTAATACCAACATTGCGGCGGAGAGCAACCGGGTCAAGTTTTGAGGGTAAACGGTGTGATTGTTGAAAAGAATTTTTTTTTTTTTATATACAGGACTCTGTTTCTTAGAGGCAGACTTAGCTATTTCTGTAAAGTTGGGTTTCCAAGACAGAGTGGATGTAACAGTAATACTATTTATGCTCATTGGGTCACGTGTTGCAATTACGGAACTGTCAAAGGAGAGAGGAAAGTTGTGGGGAGTTTTCGTTAGATATGAAGAAACGGCTTTGGAGGCATTAAACAGATTTCGTCTACCCCACTGAGATATCCTGTCCAGGTCTAAGTTTATTGAGGAAGTTGAGTCGAGACGAGATGCAGGTCGAGTGAAAGGAGGAGCAAGATTTAAGGATGTGAAGGAATGCAGTATTGAGTGATCATCGCCTGAGTAAATTTGGTTATTTATGAAAGAAGAAAAGTGTAGGGGACAGGACAGAACCTTGAGGGACGCATCTGTTGATGGAGAAAGGGGGAGAGGCTGATCCATCAACAACCACGGAGATGCATCGGCCAGAGAGGAAGCTAGATATGAGGGAGAAAAGTAAAGAAGGGAGGTCAAAAGTGGGGAGCTTAGAGATGAGATCCTAATGCCACACACCGTCAACAGACGAGTGTGTCAAGAGCGACGGCACAGGATTCCTCAAAATCTTTCAGGGTTGATGACCAAACATTAGTAGGACAGGAAGGAATAGCACTAGTAGATCTTGCCTTAGGGAAGCTGCACTGGTGAGCAGGGAGAAGACTGAGATTCAAGATGTTTGAGGATATGGTTGAGGAGTGATTCAAAGACTTAGGAAATGGTAGATGTCAAAATAACAGGACGATAGTTAGAGGGTTTAGAATAGTCAGCCTCCTTTGGATGACATGTACCAATACATGCTTTTAAGAAGGAATAGTTTTGGTTTTTATATAAAAAAAAAACAGACAAGCAGGCATAGTGCAAGTAGAGAGGCACACTTTCAGTACACGGGGATGGATGTCGTCAGAACCATAAGCCTTTTTTTATGTTAGCTGAGACGGCACGGGCAGCTGAGAGGTCCTTATCAAGGCCATCCCATTAACGCTATATATATTTTATTGACCAACTCCTAGGGGTGGATGAACAGCTTGGTTGACTGTAGACCGACTGCCCCAACCAGGATTCAGATCTGTGCGCTCGACTCTGGGCGGCCCGTGAATGCGTCAGGAACGCTAACCGCTGCACCACGGGGGATCCATGCTTGTGTCCTTGTTTGTGTCCAGATATAGAAACTCTTTTCAGACAGTCCGAAAAGAGATTACGGTGAGGGGCATAGGATTAGTAAGGGGCGCATCAAGGGGTGGAGGAATGTTAGTCATCCAAGGTGGAGTTAAAGGAGAAGTGGGTACCAGATTTGCTTTGTCTACGGGAGGGACAGCTGTAGTACCGTCAGAACGGTAAAGTGAAGGAACGGTAGAGCGACAGAAGTTGTTAGAGATGCCCTTAGCTAAGACCAGAGAGACCTATCAGTAGATGACGAGGAGAGGTTTTCGCACTTCGAATAAAGGAACGTTTTGCCTCAAGGATAACGTACTTTCTGTGATTGCGGGCAGTGATAAAAGCTGAGTGGGAGTTGGAGGAAGGAGAGTTTTTCTAAGTCCAATATGCCTGATCCCCTGCCTGAATGGCCTCAGAACAGGAACGGTTGAACCATGGATTAGAGGAAGAGGGAATAAATGCCTCCATTCCCACAACCACCTCGGGTATGCGTTTGGCAGCGATAGAAGCATCACCACATGAGATAGAGTAATTTACCCAAAGAAAGTCCAAAAAAGTTTTTTATTTCATTCGGCTGTGCTGAGGTGCCAGTATTTACGTTCAGGAGCTGTGCCGTTAAAATATTTATTTATGAGAGTGTGATCAGATGAACCAGTTGGAGGCCAGGTATTCTTGTTGCAGACAGCACGAAGGATGAGGTGAAAAAGAGATCCAGAATATTAGAAAGATTGGTGACAGTGGGCAGGAATGTTGGTGGTGTGGAGGATGATTTGCTCTACATCAGTGAAAATGGAGAACATGAGGGCTCCCCCCCCCCCTCCTTTAAACAGCCTCTCCACCTACTATCCATAGTCACCACCAGTATCCACTTACCATCCACTATCCATCGTCTTCACCACTAAATACCTTCACCATTAACTCCCCGTCGTCGCTACCACTACCTCATAAACCCCCATTAACCATTTCTACTACCCATCGTCAACGTCACTATGCACTCTAATACTGCTACTTCCCACCTTATCATCACTTCCACTTTCTTGCAACCACCTTTACCCACTTACCTCCACAACAAATCTCGTCCACCACCGCAGAACACATTCACTGCCTTCAGGCACTGTGTCTCCACAACTGTTGCTCTTATCCACAAACCATTGTATTACCTTTATCCGGTATCACTGTGCACCGTATCCACTACCAGCTTATTTCCATTATCACTGTGCACCTTATCCACTACCATTACATATTTGTACTGATTATCACTAAGCACATTATCCACTACCTACTCGTATCCATTATCTAACCACTGTATCCACTTCCACTATCCACCTTATCTTCTGCATGCCAGTATGCATTTCACTATGCCCCTGATCTACTACCTTTACATGATGACTATTGCTCCCGCCTCACCTTATACTATAATAATATCCTCTGCCACTGTCCACCAGTTCTCAGTGTCACTGTATACCTTGTCCATTACCACTACCCACCTTATCCATTACTATACGCACTCCATTCACTTTTACTGCTACCGCCATATCCACTATAGCTCTCCACAGTTTCTGCTGTCACTGTCCACATATTTCCGCTGTCACTGGACACATTATCCACTTCCACTACCCACCTTGTCCATTACTACAACCCACCGAATCCTTTGATGCTACTGCCTCCACCATATTCACTGTCGCTATCCACAGTTTCCACTGCCACTATCCATCTAATTTTCACTGTCACTGTATACCCTATCCACTTTCACTACCCACCTTATCCATTACAGCTACCCACCTCATCCACTACCACTACCACCATATCCACTACCAGTATCCACCAACAACACCTGTAACCGCTATCATTACCCATCTTATCGGCAATACAGTACCACCATATCCAGTACCCAACGTATCATACAACTGCCACCACCCGCCAGTGTCTACTATCGCTACACATATTATCCATCATTGCTAGGCACCACCTTATGTATTACCAGTGCGATCATGTCGCCTGATACATTACCAGTGCGATCATACCACCTTATGCATTACCAGTGCGATCATATCTACCACCACTGCCCACATTATCAACTACCGCCACCTACCTTTTCCGCTACGGTCTTATACACATTAGACCACGTCACATTGGGTGTTGCTGGTGTTTACTGAGCTCTAGAATAAAGTGGTTTTCATCCTTTTTTTTCATTTTTGGTTACTGTTGCCAGATGGGAAAAGCTGTACATTTTTCAACTTGTAACTTTTCTACCTCCTATATAAGCTGTGCCGGACGCATACAGTCGTTATAGCCAGATTAGAAATGCCTCCAAGTGCCATTACTGGGTTTGCCTTCTTTTTGGCGGCGCAGAAACCAGCCTGTTATCCCCGAGGAAGCGTTCCTTGTTGTTCCCACTCAGGTAAGGACAGTTAATTATGTCTCCTACACTGTTGTCATTTTTTACTTTGTATTGACAAGACATGCATGCATGTTTCTATGACCGTCCCTCAGTACTCTCTCTCTCTCTCTCTCTCTCTCTCTCTCTCTCTCTCTCTCTCTCTCTCTCTCTCTCTCTCTCTCAGAAAGTCCCACGACAAATAAGGGGATACATATCCCTGTTTACCATTGGCCAGAAGCAGCCTGTAGAGGTACAAACGAACCCCCTCAAAATCCCCATTAGGTATGGGTGATACAAGATGGTGTCCTTGGAGAGTGTGGAGCAGGGTCTGGGGATTGTGTTTAGTGTGAATGATGACCCTGGATGGAATAGGATGTCATTATCGAAGGATTCCCGGGCAGTTTGAGGTGATAAATTAGACGGAAGGAGTCGGTCTGAATTATAGAGGAGGATCGTGAGACGGAGCGAGATGTCCAGGAAGACCTGAGAGGACGCGGGGAAGTCTGGGAACAGTGTGAGGTGTGGTGCGGTATGGCTGGCTCCAGTGCTCAGGAGTGCGTGGCGCGTTATGAAGGGACGATGGGAGATGCTGGTGAAGTACCTCTCGGACGACGCGAGGTATAAGTTGCACGGGGTGTTATGTGGGTGGTGAAGAACCGCATTGTCAGGTAATCACGTGAGTGAAGCCGGATCCCAGAGATTCACGCCTCTTTTGCCAAGAGTTGTTTGCCAAGGACACCAGGCGCAGTCCTCAGTTATGTCTGTGAGAGGACCGGAGATTCATGCCTCTTTTATCAAGGGCTGGTCGCCAAGGGCGCACGCACACCTCAGTTACCAGGCGAAGTCCTCACCTCTGCCTGGGAGAGGACTGGAGATGAACGTCTTTGTCAAGGGCTGGATGCCAAGGACGCACGCACTCCTTTTCACTGTGCGCAGTCCCCTCTTCTTGGGAGAGGACTGGAGATTCCCGCCTCTCTTCTCAGAGCCTGTATGCCAAGGACGCACGCACTCCTTGTTACCAGGCGCAGTCCCCTCCTCTGCTTGGTAAAGGACCCGGAGAATCGCGTCTATTGTGTTAATGGGGAGGATGCTGAGGACGTGCGCACTGCATTTCTCCAGGGTAAGCCCTCTCTCCTGCCTGGTAGAGGACCCCCTCTCTCTCTCTCTCTCTCTCTCTCTCTCTCTCTCTCTCTCTCTCTCTCTCTCTCGCTCCAACCGTTGATTGTACAAACGCAGATTTAGAGGTGAACTTGGTTTGGCTTTCACACGTGCGCGTCCATATACTTTTTCTAGTGGTATTGGAAATATTGTTACACGTTGTCTGCCCCGGAAGCAGAACAGAAAATGCAGGTGCAGACGGTTTTGAACAGTATACCTAACTCCCGAGCACTGACTGCCGTGATGATAGTTTTCACCAGATTTAATTTCAGCAACACCCGCATAAGCTAGGTAGGAATTAGAATTGAAAGAAAATGGTAGGCTGGATGTTGCGAACAGTCTGGACGAGGGAAAGAAGAGCCGGTGATGACGCTACATAGTATCGTGTACCCTGCACACTGTAATGTTACTCTGATAACATTCTTAAAGGCGGGCGACATTGTAGAATACTCTCAGATCATCTGCAGATTGACTCTGCCAACCAGAGCCACAAGGAATGAATGACAGCACAGGCACAAATGAGACATGTATGATAGACACGTTGTGGAAAATATTTTTTTTTTTTTTTTTTATTATACTTTGTCGCTGTCTCCCGCGTTTGCGAGGTAGCGCAAGGAAACAGACGAAAGAAATGGCCCCCCCCCCCCATACACATGTATATACATACGTCCACACACGCAAATATACATACCTACACAGCTTTCCATGGTTTACCCCAGACGCTTCACATGCCTTGATTCAATCCACTGACAGCACGTCAACCCCGGTATACCACATCGCTCCAATTCACTCTATTCCTTGCCCTCCTTTCACCCTCCTGCATGTTCAGGCCCCGATCACACAAAATCTTTTCCACTCCATCTTTCCACCTCCAATTTGGTCTCCCTCTTCTCCTCGTTCCCTCCACCTCCGACACATATATCCTCTTGGTCAATCTTTCCTCACTCGTTCTCTCCATGTGCCCAAACCACTTCAAAACACCCTCTTCTGCTCTCTCAACCACGCTCTTTTTATTTCCACACATCTCTCTTACCCTTACGTTACTCACTCGATCAAACCACCTCACACCACACATTGTCCTCAAACATCTCATTTCCAGCACATCCATCCTCCTGCGCACAACTCTATCCATAGCCCACGCCTCGCAACCATACAACATTGTTGGAACCACTATTCCTTCAAACATACCCATTTTTGCTTTCCGAGATAATGTTCTCGACTTCCACACATTCTTCAAGGCCCCCAGAATTTTCGCCCCCTCCCCCACCCTATGATCCACTTCTGCTTCCATGGTTCCATCCGCTGCCAGATCCACTCCCAGATATCTAAAACACTTCACTTCCTCCAGTTTTTCTCCATTCAAACTCACCTCCCAATTGACTTGACCCTCAACCCTACTGTACCTAATAACCTTGCTCTTATTCACATTTACTCTTAACTTTCTTCTTTCACACACTTTACCAAACTCAGTCACCAGCTTCTGCAGTTTCTCACATGAATCAGCCACCAGCGCTGTATCATCAGCGAACAACAACTGACTCACTTCCCAAGCTCTCTCATCCCCAACAGACTTCATACTTGCCCCTCTTTCCAAAACTCTTGCATTTACCTCCCTAACAACCCCATCCATAAACAAATTAAACAACCATGGAGACATCACACACCCCTGCCGCAAACCTACATTCACTGAGAACCAATCACTTTCCTCTCTTCCTACACGTACACATGCCTTACATCCTCGATAAAAACTTTTCACTGCTTCTAACAACTTGCCTCCCACACCATATGTTCTTAATACCTTCCACAGAGCATCTCTATCAACTCTATCATATGCCTTCTCCAGATCCATAAATGCTACATACAAATCCATTTGCTTTTCTAAGTATTTCTCACATACATTCTTCAAAGCAAACACCTGATCCACACATCCTCTACCACTTCTGATACCACACTGCTCTTCCCCAATCTGATGCTCTGTACATGCCTTCACCCTCTCAATCAATACCCTCCCATATAATTTACCAGGAATACTCAACAGACTTATACCTCTGTAATTTGAGCACTCACTCTTATCCCCTTTGCCTTTGTACAATGGCACTATGCACGCATTCCGCCAATCCTCAGGTACCTCACCATGAGTCATACATACATTAAATAACCTTACCAACCAGTCAATAATACAGTCACCCCCTTTTTTAATGAATTCCACTGCAATACCATCCAAACCTGCTGCCTTGCCGGCTTTCATCTTCCGCAAAGCTTTCACTACCTCTTCTCTGTTTACCAAATCATGGTAGTGTGGGTAAGGGAAAAAATCCATTTTCAGTTTCTGTCTACCGTCGCAGCTCAGGTTGTGAATTCATGTCACAAGCATGGAAGGAAGACACGGTCAAATTTACCACCACCTCAATAGAAAGCTGACATGAATACAGGTAGATAGATGTAAACATCCGGGGCCCAAAACTGTTTAATACTCGCATTAGAAACACAGGGCGACCTGTCCCGAACCTTCAGAAACTTGCTGGACGTTTAGAACTTATGCTGAGTGATTAATCAGGCTCATAAGCATATGGTTTACGGCCCTTGATCTCAGACAACCTGTCTGATCACATCAGCAACATTGTAGTTCGGTTTCAGACCCAGTGATTATGGTAAATGAGTTCTAGAATCCAGACACGGGTGTAATGTAAGATCTACAACCCAGACACTGGTGTAATTTAAGATATAGAAGCCAGACACGGGTGTAATGTAAGACCTAGAACCCAGAAATGGGTGTAATGTAAGATCTAGAAGCCAGACACGGGTGTAATGTAAGATCTAGAAGCCAGACACGGGTGTAATGTAAGATCTAGAAGCCAGACACGGGTGTAATGTAAGATCTAGAAGCCAGACACGGGTGTAATGTAAGATCTAGAAGCCAGACACGGGTGTAATGTAAGATCTAGAAGCCAGACACGGGTGTAATGTAAGATTTAGAAGCCAGACACGGGTGTAATGTAAGATTTAGAAGCCAGATACGGATGTAATTAAGACCTAGAAGGCAGAAATGGGTGTAATGTAAGATCTAGAAGTCAGACACGGGTGTGATGTAAGATCTAGAAGCCAGACACGGTTGTAATGTAAGATCTAGAAGGCAGAAATGGGTGTAATGTAAGATCTTGAAGCCAGACACGGGTTTAGTGTAAGATCTAGAAGCCAGATACGGATGTAATGTAAGACCTAGAAGGCAGAAATGGGTGTAATGTAAGATCTAGAAGTCAGACACGGGTGTGATGTAAGATATAGAAGCCAGACACGGTTGTAATGTAAGATCTAGAAGCCAGACACGGGTGTAATGTAAGATCTAGAAGCCAGACACGGGTGTAATGTAAGATCTAGAAGCCAGACACGGGTGTAATGTAAGATCTAGAAGCCAGACACGGGTGTAATGTAAGATATAGAAGCCAGACACGGTTGTAATGTAAGATCTAGAAGCCAGACACGGGTGTAATGTAAGATCTAGAAGCCAGACACGGGTTTAATGTAAGATCTAGAAGCCAAATACGGATGTAATGTAAGACCTAGAAGGCAGAAATGGGTGTAATGTAAGATCTAGAAGTCAGACACGGGTGTGATGTAAGATATAGAAGCCAGACACGGTTGTAATGTAAGATCTGGAACCCAGACGGGTATAATGTAAGATAGTACTTAACACACACAAGATCTGCAAACAATTTGCCAGTCACGTATCTCACTGGCCTCTGAAAATGACACGGTGTTTAATGTTGAGAAGTGCACCTTCGCTGCGAGTAGAACAAAAAGAATCTTCACTTCCTGAGATGAAAATCTGGTTGATTATTGTGTGGCGAGTCAGACATTGAGGTTAGGCTTTGTCTGTCGTTGGGAGTGGCGCTGTAACCATCACTACGTTGAATCACGTACTCGGGATACTTTATTATACAGTTATTTCCCAGCATCTGAAAAAATGAACAAGACCAGTGTCGCTGGTTAGGGGTTACCCGAGTTACGCCATTACTGTATAAAACGATTTAATCTATGATTTTTTTTTAAACTTGCCTCAGAACATGAAAATTCCATCTTTGATCAAGGATATCTGCTTTTTACCAATGTTGAAGGCTCCAGTCACGGACAAAAGTCCACATCAAGGGCAGGCCTTAATTGAAATATGAAAATACTGAAAAGGAAAACACATGGGAAAAGATTTACGAATTTTGGAGGAAGTGAAAAATCTGCCCTTTGAAATGTGCCAGGTCATAGTTGTTGGGAAAACACGAGGTTGATAGTTCCATCGATTCAAGGTGTAGGGAAATAAACAGTTATCAAAACGGCCCACCCTTGAGTTTTGCCGACGGCCACACAGTAATCACGTGACGCAGCAGCTTGCTAAGTATTGCGTGGTTTAACTAGTGGTGAGGGCACACCAGCAGCCATTTCTATGAAGTAAAACCAAACTAATAGCTATAAAAGAGGGAAAGTGAACCAACATTTCGGCGCAGGGCAAGGTGGCCAAGTTTAGAAGTTAGCCTGGGACTGTTTATAAATCGGACCGCTTTCGACTCAACTGTCAAGTAAGGATGCAGAACTAGAACCACCTGAGATGAGAGCATTACTCCTTACAAGGACAAATCGATACTTTATAATCGGAGCAACTGTTCACAAGAAAAGAAGCTTCGACATTTAAACAGGACGCCCAGTTTCTTAGAGGCAGACTTAAGTATTCCCGTAATGTGGGGTTTCCAAAAAAGAGTGGATGTTATGTTCGTTGAGTCAAGAGTTGGAATTACAGAACCGTCAAAGGAGAGACGAAAGTTGAAGAGTTTTCGATAGAGATATGGGTAGAAACAGTCTTGGAGACATTTAAACTTAACTAGATTTCGTCTACCCCACTGAGATATCCTGTACAAGTTTATCAAGGAAGCTGTGTTTAGACAGAAGGAAGCTGTGTTAAGACAGAAGTTTATCAAGGAAGCTGTGTTAAGACGAGATGCAAATCGAGTGAGAGAAGGAGCAGAATTGAAGGATGCAGCGTTGAGTCGTCAGCTTATGAGTGGATTTGATTATTTGTGGATAAGAAATCGTTGTTTATCAGTATCCAGATATTTGAATGGGGCACAAGTCTAACTTGGTTTAAGACATGGAAGAATATTTTGATTGGCCAGGGAGTTAAATTTTCTTTTATGGCACCCGTGAAAACGTTTGTGATGTCTTCCAACATTATCAGTACTTGATATATAATTTCCGATGAATATGTTTCCACCCGTGACTGCTTCACTCCCAGTGATAATACTGCACTGCAGGCGACAAAAGTGTTGCATGAAACACCTTTTTAGTTCGACAAAGGATTCTTTAGAGATAAGGCATGATGTCGGGTGACTTCACCTTTGGAGAGCACAACAACGAAATTGTGGAATCTGAGAAGAGTGTAGGGTAGATATTAAGGACTTGAAATCATGGATCACTTATAACTGGAATATTGCCGTGCAAGAAAATGTCTAAAGGTCTTGTACCTCCTGCATTGGCTCATTGAAATATGTTTGTTGAAGTATACGATAAGCTATAAAACTTCACATTATATTGTTGACACGAGATTGTTTTCACTTGCAAAATACTGTATAACGGAATACCTAGTTGTCCCTAACCTGCATGGAAAAAGCAGGCTTAAGGAAGAGAGGAAATGATATATTAGTTGTAAGAGGGGTAGTGAAAGTCAGTGAGCTGGGAAAAAAGGCATGTGTTAGGATATGCCGGGAGAGATTAGGTGAAGAATGGGAAAAGGTGAGAGCAAACGCAGCTACAGTGGGCAAGGAGTGGGAGGTATTTAGGGAAGCAATGCTCTCACGTGTGAGAGAAGTTTGTGGGATGCGAGTAAGGGTAGCGAGTTGCGGGAAGGAGCGAGTGATTTTGAGGTGTACAAGAGAAAGCTGCAGGAGGTGGAAGTAGGTCCAGGGGCTGAAGAAGATGGCAAATGGGGATTGGTATGCAAAGCATCTGCAAGCTTCAGGGGGGGACAAATGTTTTGGAAAGATGTTAATGACACATGGAGAGGAAGAGGAGAAGTGGGATGATCAGTGACAGGTGCAGATCGGTAATTGATGAGTATAGGTGATGAGGCGAGGAGGAGTTGGGTATTGTGAAGGACTGTGGAATGTGTTACTTGATTGGGTAGCAGAATTGGGGTGTTTAGGACGGGGTGGTGTGCGAAGCGAGTCATGGCAGATGGTTCGATGAAAAGAGAAGTGGGGAAATCCAAGTGTAAGTTGAAGTGGGGTAAAGCGGCTGGAGTCGATGGGATTGCTGCTTGATTACCTAAGAAAGGGGACTGTGTTCTTGTTTGGTTAGCTAGGATTTTCAGTGTACGGTATTTATGGCTCGTAGGTAGGTGCCTGAGGATTGTCCGAATCCAGGTAGAGCCAGTGTATAAAGGCAAAGGAGGCAGGCAGAAGTGAACGCTCTGATTACAGAGGTATAGTTGTGTTGAGTATACTTGGTAAGTTCTATGGGCGAGTGGTGGTCGAGAATATGGTGTCATGCACATAACATCTGATGGGGGAGGCTCATTTTAGTGTCAGGAGTGATAGAGGAGAGATGGATGTAGTGTTTGGTTTGAAAAATCTGTGGGAAATACACAGAGAACCAAAGGGATTTGTATTTGGCACTTATGGACCCAGAGTAAGTATATAGTCAAGTTGAGCGAGATGCTTTTTGGAAGATGTTTCGAATAGATGATGAGGGAGAAAGGCCAGTCGAAGCAGTGAGTGAGTTTTGATCAAGAGAGTAAGACCTTTGTGTGATTGAGAGGAGGGTGAGTGGTTCCCGGTAAAGGTTGGTGTGTGATGTCGCCATGGCCTTTTAATTTCCTCATGATTGGGGTGGTGAGGGAGGTGAATGTGAGGCTCTTGGAGAGAAAGGTCAGGACTACAGTCTGCTCTGGGTTGGGTAGGGGGCTTGGAAGGTGACGCCGTTTGGTGATGGTCTGGTGGCAGACTCAAACTGCAGAAGCTGGTGTCTGCGTTTGGAAGTGTGTGAAAGGAGAAAATTAATGTTGCTAAAAGTAGATTTATTAAATTTAGCAGGGGAGTGAAACAGGCTTGTTGGAGTGCGAGTTTGAGTAGAGGGAAAATGGAACCATGGGAGCTGAAGTGAGCCTTGATGTGGGCGAGGAGCTCAGGTCCTTGGTGTATTGATGAGCGTGTGGAAAGAGAGGTCATTGTCTGTAAGGGCAGATGGTAAGTAGTTTGGGCGGTATTGTGTGTATATATATATATATATATATATATATATATATATATATATATATATATATATATATATATATGCGAGGTGTGGGTAATTGATTATAAAGTTTGGAAGTGGGAAGTGGGTAGATATGTTGGAAATGAAATGCTGAGGACAGTGAGGAGTGTTGACCTAGCATGGAGAGAGAGGTTGAGAGGTGTGGTAGGAATATGTATGAGGGAAGTGAAATGATTTGGACCCGTGGAGAGGATGAATAGGGAACAAGAAGGGAGAAACACAGGTTGAGATGAAAGTGGTTACGTTCGGGGCCTCCACATGTGGGGGGCTGGTTGAGGAGTGCGAGGGATAAAGCGAATTGGAGCTATATGCTATACAAAGGGTGTCTTGCTGTTAGTGAAGTGAACCAGGGCGTATGAAGCGGTTAGGGGAACCAAAGAAAGGCTTGTGGAGCTTATCTGTGGATGTTTGGGGGTTGGTGGGTGGGGGACTGGTATGGGTGAGTTATACATGATAAAGGTAAACAGAATATGACCAAATGTGGCCAATCTTTTGTTGTAGACTCTACTTCGTTACCCAAAAAAAGCGATCAGTTATATATATATATATATATATATATATATATATATATATATATATATATATATATATTTTTTTTTTTTTTTTTTTATTTTGCTTTGTCGCTGTCTCCCGCGTTTGCGAGGTAGCGCAAGGAAACAGACGAAAGAAATGGCCCAACCCACCCCCATACACAATGTATACACACACACGTCCACACACGCAAATATACATACCTATACATCTCAATGTACACATATATATACATACACAGACACATACATATATACCCATGCACACAATTCACACTGTCTGCCCCCATTCACTCCCATCGCCACCTCGCCACACATGGAATACCTTCCCCCTCCCCCCTCATGTGTGCGAGGTAGCACTAGGAAAAGACAACAAAGGCCCCATTCGTTCACACTCAGTCTCTAGCTGCCACGCAATAATGCCCGAAACCACAGCTCCCTTTCCACATCCAGGTCCCACACAACTTTCCATGGTTTACCCCAGACGCTTCACATGCCCTGATTCAATCCACTGACAGCACGTCAACCCCGGTATACCACATCGATCCAATTCACTCTATTCCTTGCCCTCCTTTGCCGATCCAATTCACTCTATTCCTTGCCCTCCTTTCACGATCACACAAAATCTTTTTCACTCCATCTTTCCACCTCCAATTTGGTCTCCCACTTCTCGTTCCCTCCACCTCCGACACATATATCCTCTTGGTCAATCTTTCCTCACTCATTCTCTCCATGTGCCCAAACCATTTCAAAACACCCTCTTCTGCTCTCTCAACCACGCTCTTTTTATTTCCACACATCATTCTTACCCTTACATTACTTACTCGATCAAACCACCTCACACCACACATTGTCCTCAAACATCTCATTTCCAGCACATCCACCCTCTATCCATAGCCCACGCCTCGCAACCATACAACATTGTTGGAACCACTATTCCTTCAAACATACCCATTTTTGCTTTCCGAGATAATGTTCTCGACTTCCACACATTCTTCAAGGCTCCCAAGATTTTCGCCCCCTCCCCCACCCTATGATTCACTTCCGCTTCCATGGTTCCATCCGCTGCCAGATCCACTCCCAGATATCTAAAACACTTTACTTCCTCCAGTTTTTCTCCATTCAAACTTACCTCCCAATTGACTTGACCCTCAGCCCTACTGTACCTAATAACCTTGCTCTTATTCACATTTACTCTTAACTTTCTTCTTTCACACACTTTACCAAACTCAGTCACCAGCTTCTGCAGTTTCTCACATGAATCAGCCACCAGCGCTGTATCATATATATATATATATATATATATATATATATATATATATATATATATATATATATATATATATATAAACGCAAGTTTCTGTTGGACATTCGGACAAGATTGTAATAACGTTTCGTGTCTACAGCAGGCATAGATTGGGAAGAACATGGACCTCCTGTATGGAATGACTTGGCAAGTGTACCATCTCACCATGAGCCGTGAAGTATCACATAGATCAGGTCGTTAACCAGGGTAACTTTGTGGTAGGCTGAGCTGCGAGGATAGAAGATCTTTTACGTACCTATGATACTGTAGTATAGGGAGGTAGTATTATGATTGGTTGGTCATGTTGCACTGTTGTCGTTATGGTAACCGTAGGAGGTTAGAAGGTGTGCTCCCTGGTCCAGCAGGCGAGGGGCGTGGCAGCAGAGCTGCTGCCTCCCTCTCCCCCGTGCTGCTTTCGCTGGCCATCGCCATGAACTTATCTTTAAGTGAACTTTCGACGCCGCCTGATAGTTTTGTAACCAGACGCTTCACAGGTTTGGACAAACTTGTCGAGTGAAGCCTCGGGGGACTTGTTGGCGATAACAGGCCAGGGTTACGACACGAAGCATGTGGTCGAACTTATCTGGATCTACCTCAACGATTCACCCGTGCCCACCCCTCCCGTTGTTCACTGGTGGCTCTTGTCTGGGAAGTCTGAATCCGTTCGCCCTTATCAGACGAGTCATGATTGTGGAATCTGCCCGTGATATCGTCAGGTATCTATCTGTGGTTGATCTCTCGCTCACTTGACTTTTTGCCTATATTGTTCGTATTCTCAGCTGACGTTTGCTGGAAGTCGCTGGTTTTGCTCATTTTGTGTAGCAACTGACGTAATGATTATTATCAGTTGACCTGTTACACGAGTGTTTGGCCTAACCCGGCCTAGCTTTTTTACTGTCATACCATTAAGAATGTATCTGACCAGCCAGACTGAGCGCTGTTTGGCCTTGCGGGCTGCGGCTTCCAACAACTTGGTCGTCCAACGACCCATTCCAGCGATCTAGGCTTAGTTCGGGCTGTGAAGGTCTGCGAAGGCTTCGCCAGATATTCACCATCCAGTATTACCGTACCATCCCATAACATCTAGTCTTGGGGATAAAAAAAAAAAGTGATGTATTGAGAAGAAGCGGTCCATATGTAGGATGAAATCTCAATGTTGTCTGATTTTTTTTCTTCTAAGCTCTGCCTAATCTTAGGTCAGTCGTCAAACAGTTTTCTTTTATGGTTTTTATGGATATGTTCGTTAGTTTCACTCGGAGGGGTTGTAGACCAGAACCAGTTTGAGAAATGTTACCGTTCAGAATTCTGCCCCAGCCCCATCTCCTACACATCTGCGAGCAGGTTGAAAAAAAAAAATGCTATATGAATACGGAGACAAATAATTCATATTTTCATGAATAGGAGTGCAGGAAAAGTGCCAGATACATTTGAAAGTATTCATGAATTTTGGCGAGTATTTTATGATATAATGTTAGATGTATTTATTAGTTGATATAAATTTGATTTATAGACAAAAATTGTCTCTGACTGTGGCTGTTTGCTTCTTTCTCCATTTTTTCCCTGGAACATCGCATAAATTCATGGCATTTTTACCCGGTCTCTTCAATTTACACTTAAATGGAAATGCTTCTGGGTCTACCGAAAAATATGTCGGCAGATAGGTTCCGTCGCTTACGATATATACACGGTCTTGCCCATACCGGATCCGGAAGACTGTGCAGTTGTCGTGTGGAGCGACTTACGTGAATAATAACTATGTGTCGGCTGGTGACCGGCCACCCTCGTACTGTTATACCGTTGCACAAATCTACTTGTGGCAGACTGTCTGCAGAGTTGACAGACTTGCGCGTCAGGGCGTGAGCCGTACGATCGTCTGGCATGTTATACTGAGGAGGACGCGCACACTGCTTCAGCTACCAACGTTGTATGTTAAATGGAACATTCGTCAAAGAACCCACTGAATACTGTTTCTCGATATATATATATATATATATATATATATATATATATATATATATATATATATATATATATATATATATATATATATTGTGTGTGTGTGACATACATATGTGTCATTCACTTTAGAGTTATTGGGATTTGTAAATTATGGAACATGAAAATTTATATTTAAATTGTTCGAGAATTTCCCATACCATCCATACAAAGGTCCAAGTCACCAACCCGACCTCGTCATCCAGGTGGAAGCTAATGAAAATATACGACAGCTTTTTTTTTCTAGGCTATGTTTTACCAGCGGAATATTTGAACCGATTTTTTTGTATGTGAAAATGGCTGTAGTGGCAGTAGTATTTAGTTTTTTATTTAGAAAGCTTAGACAGCACTGGGAAGTGAATCCTCTAATTAAGGCTATATCATTAACGATATATATATATATATATATATATATATATATATATATATATATATATATATATATATATATATATATATATATAAGCCTAAGCCAGGTAATATAGTTATCGGCCTGTTTCTTGGGGAGGATGAACAGTTGAGTTGACAGCGGACGAGTGCGGTCTTGACCCCAAGCGGCGGGTGAGTGCGTCACGGTCAGCAACGCTAACCCTGGAGGTCCGTAATTACTGATAATGAAGCTGACACACTTGTTGGAGAAGTCACGATGGTGAATTGTGCTACGGTGATGGCTGTGTTGCTCGTGGAGAGGTTGGCAAGATAGATGGGATATAATGGTCTGATATTTACTCCTATATTTTTCCTATTAGAAAATAAAGTGTCTTGCGCTTGTCAGGGCAAATCATACTTTGATTATAAAAGTCTACAGGTATTGTTTTTAGTGATCGTTCGGCAAACTAAAATAAAAACACTATTTTGAAGTGACAACTTCATACACATGTAACATGTCCAGTTGATATGACTAATCTGTGGCGTTGGAGGTCTTCCATGAGTATAAATATCCCTCATTGAAACCGAACACAACTACACGGACTTTGCTTTCAGATTAATCTCAGACCCGGCAGGAGTGTGCAGGGAGGAGCCCTTCACATGAGTATCTAGGAAGGCGGTGGTGGTGGTGGCAGCGAGCTCCCAGGGTAGCACCTGCCCAGCCAGAAACACTGACACACTGCTGCAGTTAAGATAATTGGTTCTTGTCTTGCCTATTGTTCTGTGAATTGTGGGATGAACATCTTCATCATGAGTTGGAAGAGTGAGGTACGCGTGAAACGTGTCTGATGGTTGCCTTCGTGATTATATATATTATATATATTATACTTTGTCGCTGTCTCCCGCGTTTGCGAGGTAGCGCAAGGAAACAGACGAAAGAAATGGCCCCCCCCCCATACACATGTATATACATACGTCCACACACGCAAATATACATACCTACACAGCCTTCCACGGTTTACCCCAGACGCTTCACATGCCCTGCTTCAATCCACTGACAGCACGTCAACCCCGGTATACCACATCGCTCCAACTCACTCTATTCCTTGCCCTCCTTTCACCCTCCTGCATGTTCAGGCCCCGATCACACAAAATCTTTTTCACTCCATCTTTCCACCTCCAATTTGGTCTCCCTCTTCTCCTTGTTCCCTCCACCTCCGACACATATATCCTCTTGGTCAATCTTTCCTCACTCATCCTCTCCATGTGCCCAAACCACTTCAAAACACCCTCTCCTGCTCTCTCAACCACGCTCTTTTTATTTCCACACATCTCTCTTACCCTTACGTTGCTCACTCGATCAAACCACCTCACACCACACATTGTCCTCAAACATCTCATTTCCAGCACATCCATCCTCCTGCGCACAACTCTATCCATAGCCCACGCCTCGCAACCATACAACATTGTTGGAACCACTATTCCTTCAAACATACCCATTTTTGCTTTCCGAGATAATGTTCTCGACTTCCACACATTCTTCAAGGCCCCCAGGATTTTCGCCCCCTCCCCCACCCTATGATCCACTTCCGCTTCCATGGTTCCATCCGCTGCCAGATCCACTCCCAGATATCTAAAACACTTCACTTCCTCCATTTTTTCTCCATTCAAACTCACCTCCCAATTGACTTGACCCTCAACCCTACTGTACCTAATAACCTTGCTCTTATTCACATTTACTCTTAACTTTCTTCTTCCACACACTTTTCCAAACTCAGTCACCAGCTTCTGCAGTTTCTCACATGAATCAGCCACCAGCGCTGTATCATCAGCGAACAACAACTGACTCACTTCCCAAGCTCTCTCATCCCCAACAGACTTCATACTTGCCCCTCTTTCGAAAACTCTTGCATTTACCTCCCTAACAACCCCATCCATAAACAAATTAAACAACCATGGAGACATCACACACCCCTGCCGCAAGCCTACATTCACTGAGAACCAATCACTTTCCTCTCTTCCTACACGTACACATGCCTTACATCCTCGATAAAAACTTTTCACTGCTTCTAACAACTTTCCTCCCACACCATATATTCTTAATACCTTCCACAGAGCATCTCTATCAACTCTATCATATGCCTTCTCCAGATCCATAAATGCTACATACAAATCCATTTGCTTTTCTAAGTATTTCTCACATACATTCTTCAAAGCAAACACCTGATCCACACATCCTCTACCACACATGCCTTCGTGATGTGTTTAGAATATTTTTAGTGGCTGTGCTTATTTTTGACGCTAGGAGTCTAGCCTTCCAATGCCAAACATAAGTACTGTTATTTAGAAAGTGGCTTTGGCGACGTGTTAATGTTGGGGGGTTGAGCAATTCCCTCAAAGTTTGTTTTACCAGTTTCTGCATGGGGCATAAAGGGGAGGTCGTTGCATGGGTTAATTACGTAGGAATTGGGATAGTTTGCATGTTGTATCATTATCACCAGTCATGCATGACGTGTGGTTTGTGTGCGCACAAATATGTGTTTGTACGTACCTTCATGCACGTGAGAGTTGGATGTTCTCATATATGCATGTTTAATTACCCGTTTGTGCAGTACGAGGAAGGAGTTTTAATCTTGTAAGTTCTAGTCTCTTAAACCTTACTTTTATAAAACTTATTAAAGTTTGTATGCTATCACTATTCACGGTTTCATTACTTTGTTTACTCCATTCAGCCAGTGTTATACAGCAAAAGTAGTTACTACTTCACATTTTTTCGGACAAGTTTCTTGGCTTAATAATTTATTATGGTTTTTGTTTATTCTGTCTTTTCATCTTTTGAAGAACTGTTCCTCGTTGACTTCAGACTGGTTTAAAATATTAAAGGCTGTGATCAACTCGCCCTTTACTTTTTCCTTTCATTGCAAACAAGTCAATGATGGCCTCGAACCCCCTGACTGTAACTCGGCTCTCATATTTGTGGCCCCGTCTTCGCTCTCTGCTTCTGGACCTGATGTAGTTCTTTGTGCTTCTTTGCGTGCGGTGACTACGTAAATTTAGAACAATATTTTTTGTGCTGGCCGGGTATACGATGTCAGTATTTCCATATTCATGCAATTCAGTGTTGTTTAAGTTTTGCCAGCAAACTGTGTGGCCTTTACGATTCTGGCGACCGGTTAGAGACCATGTGAGTTCTCGGGTCTCTCGTACACAGATTCCCGCTGGAGGATATTCGTACCAAGACCTTTAACTGTGTCCCATCATCATCATTATGATCCCCGTACTTGATGCGTCATCATTTTTTTGCGTGGCTGTGTAATGATAATTACCAGTTTGTTATTGCCAGTTTGTGCCATACGGGGAGGTAGTTTTACGCTCGTGGGACCTCATCTGTTGACTTTTCTTTACCATAGTGCTATTGAAACTTTAGTATGATGTCTCCATTGACAGTTTCATGACTCAGTTTTGTTCTGTGTGTTTGTAAGGGGTTGGGTGTATATATACCGGGTCAATGTACGTTTGAGAGAAAGCGAGCGAACAAGTTATCAGGTGCTGCAGTTAAAGGAAAATTTCGTTGATATTTATTCACTTATAAAAAGCTTAGTTCTCTGTTATGCTGGTTGGTCGGCTCTCACCTGTAGTGGCACCACGTTACGAGTGTATGGGTTAGTACCAGTGTTATGTATGTATGTTAAGGAGGGTGATAAAGGTAGAACGTCCCTGCAGTAAAATCTTGTATTAACCCTCCTGACGCACGACGGTACAACCCTGAGCTGTGGCTTCAAGAGTCACGTCAGCATTGTACACGTTATCATCCCCAAGAGAACGACCGTTATGCCCGAGCAGTTATTATGTTTTTCTTTTTTCAATAAATCTATTTTTCCAGTGCTAAGCACTACTAGAATAAACGAAGCAGTGTGAACGTGCTGACAAATGGTCGTTTTAATGATGCCATCATATCTCATGAAGAAAACGAGATTCCAAGTCATATTAAAGTTCGACCTTTCCAGTTTATGTAGAGACTTCAGTTACTTGCTAATGGAAATGAAATCATAACAATAAGCTTTAATGCTTACTAAACGTGGGCATAGAAAGTTAACTGATACCCCGTGCTGCGTGGGGCTGCCGTAGACAGGAAGATGACAAGTACCGTTGCTGCTCGGGGTGGACGTAGACAGGTAAGATGACTGATACTGTAGCTGCTCGGGGTATACGTAGACAGGAAGTTGTCTGATAACTGCTTGATGACGCCTAATAAACTCGCTGCTCCGGGTGGACATCGCCTAATATCCTCGCTGCTCCGGGTGGACGTCGTCTATCCTCGTTGCTGGGGTCGAACTTATATAAACACGGGGATTCAGGTTTGAATGCTGTCTATCATGAAACACAGGTAGGTGTTATAAATCGTGCATGAATTATTGGGTCTCAGCTGGTATGGTAATGTTTCGGGCTCCCTTTTTTTTTACGTGAATTTTATTTAATTTCAGCGCAAAGGAAAACAAGCGACAATAGACCAGTCCATTCGAGGGGGTTTTTATGACAGCAGAAGCGATCAGAAACATGGGCTTTGTGTTGATTTCCGCTGTACTGCCTATGTTCTTGGTATGTATTATTTCAATAAGGGTGACCTCTACTGACCACAGTGTTACAGATAAGGACGTGCCACTGAACTGTAAAGAACGAGAATTTGTTTCTTTGACTTTAATTCAAATACCGTAACTGTGAAGTGGTCGCGTTTTTCTTTTTTTTTTTTTTCCACTCCAGCCTGGCTGTAAGCCATCGGAAATTATCACACGAGTCTTTTTCCTCATTTACGCTTTGTAACTCATCACAATTCGTTCTGTACCGTGTCTACGTTTTACTGCCATTGTGTAAAACGTTGCATCTATATATACTGAAATCAGTTTTCCACCCGTGAGTGTTAACAATCTTTCAGTTTGTTGGCTTGCAACAGTAGACGTTCGTAGCTTCGTTTTTAACAGCCAATTTAAAGTGCGTGAGCGTAGCCCTGTTATTAGTATCATTGGTATGAAGAGAATTTGTCTCAAGGTTAATCTTTTTGGCGCTTCCACTATTTACGTTTAACTTTTAACGCGCGGTTATTGATCACTATCTGTATTCTGTATGGCCAGTGGACCATTTTTTTTTGAGGCTCCAGTCACGGACAAAAGTCAACATTAAGGCCGGGCCTTAATTGAAATATAGAGAACTATGATACGGAAAAAGAAAAGACAGTTACAATTTGAGAAAGTGAAAGACCGGTCTTTTGACATGTGCTAGTTCATAGTTATTGGGAAAGACATGAGACGATAGAGGGTTCCAAAGCTTCGACGTTTAGGGAAAGAAGCAGATATCAAAACGGCCCACCCTTGAGTTGCCGATGGCCACACAATAATGTGACGCAGCAGCTTGCCGAGTATTGAGTGGTCTACTTAGTGTTGTGGTCACACAAGCAGCCAACTCTCGGGAGCAAAAACCAAAGTTATAGCTATAGAAGAGGGAAAGTGAACCACCATTGCGGCGTAGGGCAAGAGGGTCAAGTTTGGAAGTTAGCTTGGGACACGTTATATAAGTTAGCTTTGGACACGTTATATAAGTCGAACCGCTTTCGACACAACAGTCAAATAAGGATACAGAGCTAGAACCACCCAAAATGTGAGAGCACTATTCCATACAAAGGCGAATCAATCCCTTGTATAAACGGAACAACTGCTCAGAAGAGTTTTGACATCTAAATAATTTAGGTCACCTAGTTTCTTAGAGGTAGACCTAGCTATGTCCGTAATATGGGGTTTCCAAGAGAGTGGATGTTACATTGATACCAGATATGTTCAATGAACCAAGAGGTGGAATTACAGAACCATCAAAGGAGAGACGAGAGTTGAGGAGTTTTCAGTTGAGAGATGGGTAGAAATTTGTGTAACTCACTGAGATATCCAGTCCAAGTCTAAGTTTATTGAGGAAGCTGTGTCAAGACGACATGAAATTAAACTTTTGTAAATGGTCTTCAGATTTGTTGGGAAAAATGGAGATAGATGACACTGCCTTTTATCATGCCGGGATATATGGATCAAATAGAAAATTGAGTAGATTTGTTGGACTTGAGCAGGGTTGTAGACAACCATGCTGCAAATCATTGATAAAGTGATGATCCTCAAAGTTATTTACCATCTTGTCTCGAATGATGGTTTGCAAACTACCGACGTTAAGATAATTGAACAATAATTTCTGGGCGGGGACTTTCTACACTTACGTTGCTTTTGTTCTTCCTCTGGTAAGCTTCCAGTTCAGTGGGATATATGTCCCTTGTAGCAGATGACATATTGAAAATAGGCGTTAGGGTTTAACCATCGTAATATTACGTTAGCTCTTTTTATCGTTCTTGGATACATCGCCACAGGGACTGACGTTTTATTTATTTATTTATTCCGTTGAATCCTGACTCCTTTTTTCTCCTGATGATATACATGTCGATGTATCAAAAAGTTTGTCCCGACCAGCAGTTTGATTGCATGGGGAGCATATGTTTCTTCTGAGGGAATTATGATGAGTAAAAAAAACAGTGTCTACTGTACCAAGTCGCCGTTTTCCGTAGGTAAGTTGTGGACCAGTTGACTTGGTAATGAATGATTCGCCTGTTTAACATAACTGCCAGTATATAGTTTGTTTACTTTCATTTTAACAGTATACGCTTCATATTAGCATTTGTTTTTACATGCTATCGAGTTTTTCTACCGAGATTTACGTCAACCTCTGTCATCATGGTTATTGCTCTTGAGTTTATGCTGTTTTCTGTGATAACCGGTAATTTATTTCATTGGTCCACCATTTTTGGCATAGTCCTAGAAAATGATCTGCTGTGACATAGCACATATTAGCACACATGTTATATCTACTACTTTAAATGTCTTGCTGTATCTTTTTCCAAGCCTTTTCCATACTTTTTTTTTCAGTGTCATCCCAGCTTATCATGTGAAGAACAATGTGAATCTCATAAAGACTGCGTCTAAAATCTGACATTTTGTCACGACCTTCGTGTTAACCAGTAATACAAGCAGTATTTATAGGCACCTCAGAAGTCATTTTTCTGTGATATTTGTACCCAACTTTTCTCCAGCCACGACATTGTGGACGAGATCCTCGTTTGTAGTTACAGCATAAATCTAGTACCGGCTGTGTATTCACCTGGCGACCAGGTCTCTCGAGGAAATATACCAGGACACTGTTATGTAAGTTACAGCAGCCGGAGTCCACGTCCCGAGGTACGAGAAAGGTATTCTCCCCACTCGGGTGATGGATGGTATGTTAGAATCTTCAGTCATGAAAGATAATTCGTCGCAGATATCTGCCCTCTGGTTAACTTTATTAAGCCTGGTCTCTCTCTCGTATGTCCGTCCGGAGGGAGGAAGGTTGGCCGCCATAAACCAATCATAGTAATATTTTACCCAATTTTTTTTTTTTTTTGTTTCACAAAAATGGAGTTATTATGGGCAGCTACTGCATTTCCCATTATGGTGTCAAGGTTAACGTAACCGAACATTAGAACACCACCGCGTACTTTGTCTTCTTTGTTAGGCGTGTTGAATAGAGGTTACGTCGTATGTTACTGACTCATACGAGGAACTTGGTGATGCAGCGGGCGTTGGTGTGGCTTCTCGGACAAAACTAGACATTCTTCTTTACTGTGCTTCCCTACCATTACCATGGAATGGTTGCCTGTGGCTTAACTACAGTGTAGACGACAGTTGTGCCATGGATATCCCTTAGTGTTTCGTATAACTGGGAATTTCACTAGTGATAAGGGAAGCGGTTTATCTCAGAACACGATAGTACGACCAATGAGCTTGATGGTCATCATGCCTCTGGGCCCGACTGTCATGCTGAAGGAATGAAGGGAATATAAATAGATAAATGAATAACGGTGTATTGGATTTGGGCATCCATAAGGCTGAATATACTGGTTGGTTATTTATTACAGAACTGGGAGGTCATGATAGGTACTTGTTAACTAATCAGAGAAGAGCATCAGATCAAAGCGGGCTAGATATTTCAGATAATATTGATGTTTTGCTCCGGATGTTGTATAGTGTTACTGTGTGTGTGTTACGTGGTTGTGGAACTGAATGGAGCAGGTTAATTATGCACTACTTTTAAAGGTTAATTCGTAGTGAGTGCATTTATCACTTTCATAATGAATGATATCAGAACCCTTCTTTAGTTATCATTTTGCCTCATGCTTTTTATTCAGAAGTTATTATTGTTCTAGTAGAGTAATGGACTGTTGTTCAAAGTTTGAGTTTACTTGAGGAAATGAAAGTCGAGGAGGAACTGCTACATCCCGGAAAAGGTTCGATATATTTCAGTGGTTTCAGCTGCTTTAGTATTAGAAAGGTGTACTCAATACAGTTTTGTCAGAGAAGAAATTATGAGCTGGAAATGCTAAGTCTTTCAAAAGAGAGCTTGTGTGATAGAGGGAGAGAAGCTATTGAAGAGTTTCCCCTAGTGTAGTGGTATCCTTACGTTCCCATTTTCTGTCACCACTTCGGCGAAAAACTGTACAGTTAACCTTGACCTGACTTCTGTCCTCACACAATCGATAGGTTTTCCTGCGCGCAGCATAAAGAGGCCATCATCTATCAAACATCATCTTTTCTCAAAAGCATTTTTGTATCGTAAGTCGTGTGCCTGGCACATTTGATCAGTGTATTGAAATAAAGGAGAACATTTTCTGTCAATATTTGAGTGAGGGAGTACGGCCGACGTGGTTATGCGGTAACAGCAGACGTACTGAAGGCGCGGAAATCGTTTGAACCCTAGAAAGGCATCAGCCTTCTGCCGTAGCCCAAGAACCAATATGAATGTTGCATCTTGCCCTGCTCAAGTCCACAAGGTTTGTTTAGTAATGTTGCCATGCAGTTGTGGCCAGTTTCAGTTCAGTTAGAGACAAGTGCCCTTTATGTCGCTGGATGAATAGTTTCAGTTGCCTGCTGTTAGACATGTTAGTCGGTAAACAAGTAAGTGCGCTTGTACATTTCAAGTGTTAGCATTTGCCAAGAACTTTTGCCACTTTATGCTTGGACTTTGCTTGTTGCCGGTCAAGTGTTGTTAGTTTTTGTTGAGGCTCTTCATTTAAGTGTGCTGGTGGCCTGCTAGTCTCGTGTAAGTTGTTGTGTCAGTACCTTATGTGTGTAATATTTGCAACATAAATGTTAGCGTTTTCTCTGCTGGTTTGTGTGACTGACAACAGCTGATGTGGGCCATGAGACCAGGAGTCTCACGCATCCACGGCATCTGTTGATGAAATCGCGTGGGGATGGGAGGAGGACGAGGCGCTGCCTGGTGAACTAGATAAGATGAAGATGGCAGTCACTTACCTTCGAGCACCGCCCTTCCGAGTTTCGAACTTTTCACACCGGTAGGATATGTTAAACGAGGTGTTAGTGGCATCTGCATACTACCGCAGTGCAGGGCTGACGCATACTGGGTGGTCGCATTCAAGGTCAGGTTGCCTTGGGCCAGCCACCTAGTGACGGAAATAAGTATAAATGATTATAGACCGTTATATGATTCATGGAATGAGAGGATGTATGGAAGCATGTTCAGAGGTGTCATGGTTATGTGTGTGTGTGGAGGGAGGGGTTGTACTGTCATAATTGACATTGTTGGGGTCGTCGTGGTGCATTGTATAGGGTTGGTGTAGTGGGCTCCGGGGAGAGGGAATATTCGTGTTGCCACATCGCCCAGGGTGACCCTTGTGTCCAGGTAATAGGTGACGTATAGCCTCCAAGTATCGTCTCATCAAATTATCACGGGCTTCTCTTGTTACCTCGGAGCTCACATTCATCATGCTAGAGTTCTGGTCATGAACTTGTTGCAGAACCATAGCCTGAACCGTCAGCGCATGGTGAACGTATGGGGAAGTTTGTGTAATGGTCATGTCACGACTCTTTCCTGTGTGGCGGCGGCGACGACCTTGAGGATGACGGGCAAGTAATTGAGGCTCATGTTTTATGTCCCTGGCGAGCGGTGGACTCCCTCACGCCTCATGTCACAAGCATGATAGTGGTTGTCAGTGCGCAGTAGAGAACACACGAAAGTTGCTAGCGCCACTCCCCCAGCATCGTTAGATTCCATGGACAGCTGAAGGTGGTACAGTAGTTCATGAAAAAGCCGCAGTTGGGGATTAGAACGTCATACTTGGGGGGCTTGACGGTACGTGAAGGGACGAACACTGAGGTGGTAAGATCATGTGGGCGGTGTGATGACGTCAGGGAAGACGATGTCGTATCCCTGACGTTCGTGTTTATTGGTGGTTCGCTTTAACTGCGCAACATATATACTCTGTGCCAGTTGATGTCCCCACCCCCCCACTCTACCCCGTCTCATCCCAAGTGATTGCTTAAGTGCGCATCCTCAAATTTGGCCGAGGGTTTATCAGAACTGTCAGTTACATTCTCTTTATGTTTTGCAGTTGAGCCAGACAGCTGGAAAGCCTTCATTGCCTACCTACAAGAACTCGTGTTAACCATTAGGGTGAGAGGCGTGCATTATATACCAAACATGTGCTGACCTAGAAATTCTTGCTGTAATTTGGTTATGCGAATGAATATTTGATGTAAGTGGAAGTGCTTTGAACGATGCATCATGCTCTCGCGAGTAAAGAAAAAAAAGAAAGAAATATATATATATTTATTTTATTTTGCTTTGTCGCTGTCTCCCGCGTTAGCGAGGTAGCGCAAGGAAACAGACGAAAGAATGGCCCAACCCACCCACATACACATGTATATACATATACGTCCACACACGCAAATATACATACCTATACATCTCAACGTATACATATATACGCACACACAGACATATACATATATACACATGTACATAATTCATTCCCATCGCCACCTCGCCACACATGAAATAACAACCCCCTCCCACCTCATGTGTGCGAGGTAGCGCTAGGAAAAGACAACAAAGGCTCCATTCGTTCACACACTGTCTTTAGCTGTCATGTAATAATGCACCGAAACCACAGCTCCCTTTCCTTATCCAGGCTCCACAGAACTTTCCATGGTTTACCCCAGACGCTTCACATGCCCTGGTTCAATCCATTGACAGCGCGTCGGCCCCGGTATACCACATCATTCCAATTCACTCTATTCCTTGCACGACTTTCACCCTCCTGCATGTTCAGGCCCCGATCACTCAAAATCTTTTTCACTCCATCCTTCCACCTCCAATTTGGTCTCCCACTTCTCCTCGTTCCCTCCACCTCTGACACATATATTCTCGTTGTCAATCTTTCCTCACTCATTCATTCCATGTGACCAAACCATTTCAAAACACCCTCTTCTGCTCCCTCAACCACACTCTTTTTATTACCACACATCTCTCTTACCCTATTATTACTTACTCGATCAAAACGCCTCACACCACATATTGTCCTCAAACATCTCATTTCCAGCACATCCACCCTCCTGCGCACAGCTCTATCCATAGCCCACGCCTCGTAACCATACAACTTTGTTGGAACCACTATTCCTTCAGACATATACTTTTTTGCCTTCCGAGATAACGTTCTCGACTTCCACACATTTTTCAAGGCTCCCGGAATTTTCGCCCCCTCCCCCACCCTATGATTCACTTCCGCTTTCATGGTTCCATCCGCTGCCAAATCCACTCCCAGATATCTAAAACAATTCACTTCCTCCAGTTTTTCTCCATTCAAACTTACCTCCCAATTGACTTGACCCTCAACCCTACTGTACCTAATAACCTTGCTCTTATTCACATCTACTCTTAACTTTATTCTTTCACACACTTTACCAAACTCAGTCACCAGCTTCTGCAGTTTCTCACATGAAGCAGCCACCAGCGCTGTATCATCCGCGAACAACAACTGACTCACTTCCCAAGCTCTCTCATCCACAACAGACTACATACTTGCCCCTCTTTCCAAAACTCTTGCATTCACCTCCCTAACAACCCCATCCATAAACAAATTCAACAACCATGGAGACATCACACACCCCTGCCGCAAACCTACATTCACTGAGAACCAATCACTTTCCTTTCTTCCTACACGTACACATGCCTTACATCCTCAATAAAAACTTTTCACTGCTTCTAACAACTTGCCTCCCACTCCATATATTCTTAATACCTTCCACAGAGCATCTCTATCATATGCCTTCTCCAGATCCATAAATGCTGCATACAAATCCATTTGCTTTTCTAAGTATTTCTCACATACATTCTTCAAAGCAAACACCTGATCCACACATCCTCTACCACTTCTGAAACCACACTGCTCTTCGCCAATCGATGGTCTGTACATGCCTTCACCCTCTCAGTCAATACCCTCCCATATAATTTCCCAGGAATACTCAACAAACTTGTACCTCTGTAATTTGAGCACTCACTTTTATCCCCTTTGCCTTTGTACAATGGCACTATGCATGCATTCCGCCAATCCTCAGGCACCTCACCATGAATCATACATACATTGAATAACCTTACCAACCAGTCAGCAGCACAGTCACCCCCTTTTTTAATAAATTCCACTGCAATACCATCTAAACGCGCTGCCTTGCCGGCTTTTATCTTCCCCAAAGATTTTACTACCTCTTCTCTGTTTACCAAATCATTTTCCGTAACCCTCTCACTTTGCACACCACCTCGACCAAAACACCCTATATCTGCCACTCTATCATCAAACACATTCAACAAACCTTCAAAATACTCACTCCATCTCCTTCTCACATCACCACTATTTATCACCTCCCCATTAGCCCTCTTCACTGATGTTCCCATTGATTCCCTTGTCTTACGTACATTATGTACCACGTTCCAAAACATCTTTTTATTCTCCCTAAAATTTAATGATACTCTCTCACCTCAACTCTCATTTGCCTTCTTTTTCACCTCTTGCACCTTTCTCTTGACCTCCTTCCTCTTTCTTATGTATGTATGTATGTGTATATATATATATATATATATATATATATATATATATATATATATATGTATATATATATATATATATGTATATATATATATATATATATATATATATATATATATATATATATATATATATATATATATAAAGTATATTCATCATAAGTGACTAGTATTTTCATTATCTTGGCTTACATTGCCATGTCCATAGATTGGACAGACGTGGATAAATTAGGAAAGAAGAGCCAAGTTAGCTGCGTAGTGCACATTGCAGATGACGGCTGCCGAGATGGTGGCGGGGTGAGCGTGGATAGATCCTGGAGTACAGAACAATAGTGGCGCGTCCCTTGTGTGGTTGGTTGTCAGGCTTGTGTCGTCATGGCAACAGCGATGCTCACCTCTCTCTCTCTCTCTCTCTCTCTCTCTCTCTCTCTCTCTCTCTCTCTCTCTCTCTCTCTCTCTCTCTCTCACAAGCCAACACACACACACACACACACACACACACACACACACACACACACACTTCTAAACCATACGTAGACCTTTGAGTGGTGTCGGAGGCTCCTCTACGTTCATTCACTTTAGGAGTCATTATAATCTGCTGTTTGTGACCTCTACTAGGTGTTGTTAACATATTTAGGATCTTTTATATTTGTTATTTACACTGGGTATTATGTAGATTATCAAAATTCATGTGTTAATGAGGAATATTTGTGTATCGTGTACATAACTTGCTTACAGGCGTTTTCTTTTAGTGTTGAATGCCGTCATGGTTGATATTGAACATTTGGAACGGAAATGGTCGTTACTGTTCTTGGTGTGCGAGTTGTAGTTATCACTGTAGATAATTGACTGATAGGGGCAGTAGAGCTCTACCACTCAACGAAACATGTTGGTCACAGTTAACCAAATCTGCCAGAACAAGGCCATGTCTTGGTCGAATCTTGATTGCATTAGGTGGAAGACGTACGGGACCCTGTGGTGTTGTGGTTAGCGTTACTGGTTGTGAGTCAGCACGGGCCAGCACTGGATGGGCCCAAACCCAACTTAGGAGTTCATCCACCTCACGGGGGTGGTCGATAAATGAGTACCCGGCTTAGGCTGATTATGTGTGCGTGTGTGTGTGTGTGTGTGTGTGTGCGTGTGTTTGTGTGTGTGTGTCTGTACATAGGAGTAAAGACATAGTACGTATATACAGGTTTAATGGACGGGGCAACACGAGTGTAAAACCCTCTCACGGTAACCCACAAGTAGCAATCACACGCTTGCAAACACGTGTTACCAGTTAACGTTAACTGAATAGCACAAGTCTCCCCTAACGTAGCAGATGTTAGGTTCGAGCAGGTGGTTAGTAGATAGGGTGTAGGACTCGTTGCGCATTGTGTGACATCGTTTATGTAAATGTGGGTAAAAATAAACAAATGTGTATTGTGGTGCCTGAGGTTTGTGATAGTTCTATTTTCTTTTCATGATGAACGATACGTCACGGGCAGAAGGATGCTGTATTATGATTGGCATGTCATCAGATGATAATGTTCGAGGCATAGTTGGTTGGGAGGTGTGTGCGCAGTGTGAGCGGACGCGGGCGAGGGTGCTGCTCTCCACACAAGGCAGGAGCCACTCCTGCCCAGCTGTTTCCTCTCCTGTATCTGTTGCTGTGAGAGTGTTGTTCCCTACTAACCCAGCAGTCTGAGGGGACTTATTTTTTTTATTTGACCTCGAGTACGATGGTAAAACCATCCGGGACGATGTTACTGCCCTTGAACATGACATTACGGTATAACACTTGAGCATGATTGCCAAGCATTGAAACCCATCATGGATCGTGCCGTCGTGCTCTGGGGTTGATGTTTCTTGAGCGGATGATTGTCGGTCTGTACCTGTCTTTCTATTTTTATCGATCGATATATCTATTCATATATGTCTGTTTATCTGTCAGTATTTAATTCGATATTTTTGTTAGTTTTAATGACTTAGTCAGAGGAGTATGTGACTACTTGGGAGCGAGTAGCTGCCTTCTGCATTTCAAGCTTTGGTTATGAAAATGCTTTGTGGCATACAGTGAATGTCACCAACGCTACATAATGGAGTCATCAAGGTATATGTAATATCAAACATACAAGACTGCGTAAGACTAGCATATCTTCCTCAAAGAAACATAGGGTATTAAACTGAACCTTGTAAACTACGGCTACAAGAATTGCGACTTCTACAAACAACTAAAATGCCTCATACAAAACAAGCTCACAGCGGCAGAAACTACAAGCAACAAAAGAACACAAAATATATTACTGCAACCAAACGTCAGCAGCATTCAATTAAAGACAGTTGAACGTGTACTACGAGACGTAATATTTAGAAACATCAACCACAGCGCTGGTGATTAATTCGGGTGTGAAACTGCAGAAGCTGGTGACTGAGTTTGGTAAAGTGTGTGAAAGAAGAAAGCTGAGAGTAAATGTGAATAAGAGCAAGTTTATTAGGTACAATAGGGTTGAGGGACAAGTCAGTTGGGAGGTATGTTTGAATGGAGAAAAACTGGAGGAAGTGAAGTGTTTTAGATATCTGGGAGTGGATTTGGCAGCGGATGGAACCATGGAAGCGAGTCACAGGGTGGGGGAGGGGGCGAAAGTTCTGGGAGCCTTGAAAAATGTGTGGCAGGCGAGAACATTATCTCGGAAAGCAAAAATGGGTATGTTTGAAGTAATAGTGGTTCCAACAATGTTATATGCTTGCGAGGCGTGGGCTATAGATAGAGTTGTGTGGAGGTGGGTGGATGTGTTGGAAATGAAATGTTTGAGGACTATGTGGTATGAGGTGATTTGATCGAGTAAGTGATGATACGGTAAGAGAGATGTATGGTAATAAAAAGAGTGGTTGAGACAGCAGAAGAGGGTGTATTGAAATGGTTTGGTCACATGGAGAGAATGAGTGAGGATATATTTGTCAGAGGTGGAGGGAACGAGAAGTGGGAGACCAAATTGGAGGCGGAAAGATGGAGTGAAAAAGATTTTGAGCGATCGGGGCCTGAACATGCAGGAGGGTGAACGGCAGGCAAGGAATAGAGTGAATTGGAACGATGTGGTATACCGGGGTCGACGTGCTGTCAGTGGATTGAACCAGGGCATGTGAAGCGTCTGGGGTAAACCTTGAAAAGTTCTGTTGGGCCTGGATGTGGAAAGGGAGCTGTGGTTTCGGTGCATTACACATGACGCGAGAGACGGCGGTTAAGTAGAATGATAAAAAATGATATATATAAAATGATATATATATATTATATATATATATATATATATATATATATATATATATATATATATATATATATATATAGTATACGTAAGGTAAGAATGGATGTGGGAGATATACATTCGAGATTCTAAACATTTCGGCGTTGGCTGCTTCAGCCTTTAAATGGACAATCAGGAGCGTGGAACATAATTAGATAATTCTCGGCAATTTGCTTACTCTGCTATGCAGACGACCGCTACGTAATGCTGAGGCTGACCCAGCCACGTCAGCGTCCACCAGGTTTGTTTGTGATGTGTGTGTGTGTAGCCAGTGGTGTGTAGGGAGGTGCGGATGTGTAGTGCACATGTGAGGCCAACCCCAGCAGGTGATGTCTAGGAGTAACGTAATGAGAGGCTGGATGCCGCTCCCCAGCCTTGGTCTGTGCCTCAAGGTCCCCACCCCCACCTCCACCCCCCTTAAAAAAAAAGAAAAAAAAAAACCGGCCCCCAGGGAGGAAGGCCATCATCTGCCGCTCGATCCAGCCCTCCTGAACCCATGCCAATGTTTTCATCATCACAGTTTATATCGTGTGTGTGTGTGTGTGTGTGTGTGTGTGTGTGTGTGTGTACCCACCCGTGCAGCCAGTGTTTTAGACGTTCAGTCAAGTTAGTTCATCTAAAGTAATAATGTGCGTAGTTTATCTTGGCATAAATTGATTGATTTATGCCTGTGTCCCCGGCAAGTTATAGTGCACCCCATGCTCCTCCCGTGAGCGGTAGCGCAAAAGGGTTATAGGGATCACAAAGGGTCTTAAAGAAGTTGAATGACCAAACCTCGTGTCAGCGAGTCTTGTCTACATCAGCAGCCGTTGCCATTGGTCTGCTGCCCCTCAGTGTCAACAATGCCGCCGTCATAGCGTAGTTTTTGTTAAGTGATCGCTAACGTTACTTTCTTTCAAAGATGCTTTCCAAAAAGGTTAATTTTGTTCCGTAATATGATAAGTGTTTCTGCAGCACATGATAATTACTACTAAAGCACTGTATTCCACAGGCTCGCTTTGGTAATGTCGTGTAGTGGATCACAGTTAGGCCAGGTATGTCGTGTAGCGGATGACTGGGTGTTAGGTAAGGCTTCTCCACTCGGGTTATTATAGTGCAGGTGAGCAGTGCTCTGAGGACGCCTCCTCGTGATGGGAAGTCACGAGGGCTACCGGCGAGGGTGAAAGTGATGGCGGACGTGGGGGCTACTGGCGACTGTGAGAGGAACAGTGGACATTAGGGCTACTTACTAGCGAGTGTGAGAGTAACGGTGGACATGGGGTCACGGGAGAGTGTGAAACTGACGACGCTCACAGGGGCTTGGGATGTTCCCCTGGATGTGGTGGGTCATGGGAACGCACGGATGAGTGTTGCAGATCTGAAGGGCCGTCGGGTGCGCACCGGCCGAGGGTGAAAGTAGCTTCAGAGTTGGTAGCCACAGGCGGGCAGGAAAATGTCGGGAAAGGTGGCTGGGGAAATGTATGAAAGCTGGGGAAGACACCGGGAGGGTGTGAAAGCTGGGGCAGACCTGGTAGCTACAGCGTGGGTGTGAAAGTGGCGTTGGTTGTGGCAGGGGCTGCAGGGGTAGGCGGGCCTGGAGTCGCTCTGGTCACTGTTGCCAGGCATTACTATCGCATTTTTTTACTTTCATGTTGGAGGTTTTCCCTATTATTCATAGGTCCGTCTGTCCGTCCTCCTGATGAAGATATTTTTGGTTGATGTCTTTTTTTATGGTCCCTGCATTATGATGCACCCCCCCCCCCCTCCTTTCCGTGCCACCGTGCAGAAGGGAGGACCACAGTGAGCTGCAGGGAGTAATGACCGCTTATTGGCAGTAAGAAGTGTTGGGGGGTACCGGCTGACTGTGTGTGTGTGTGTGTGTGTGTGTGTTAGTGTTTTTGGGTTGCGCGGCATTGACGCTGGTACATGCCTTGGGGGAAGATGCGGCCGATAATTGTGGGCAAGCAGTGTTGAGGACTGTTGATGGAGTGAGGGAGGGCTGAGTAGTGGTGAGGCCGGAGGGTTGGGGGAGTGGAACAAGTGTGGCGAGTGTGGATGTTTAGGTAGTGGTCGGGTGAGCCCCGGCAAATGTGTTTGGGATGTCGAGCCAGCAGGGACCAGCTGGTGAGACCTGCCCGTCCACCTGTACAGTTAGTGTCCTGACTCCGCATACAGTTAGCACAGGGGGTCTTGACTCCGCGCACGGTACTGGGTGTCTTGACCACACACACACCATATGTACAAGGTGTCCAGATCCCATGCACACCATATGTACAGGGTGTCCTGACTCCATATATACAGTCTTGACTCCATATATGCAGTGTGTTATCTTACCAGCTGTTATCACACAGGGAGTGTTTCTCGTGTGTCTCCGGGATGCTGCAGCAATGTTGTGGTGAAGCATAGTACTGCGACGACTTGATGCCTCAGTGCCGTTACTTTGTTCGTCGTAGCTAAGGGTCTCCATCATTTTACTCAAGGTGTCAGGTCGTTGTACTCAAGTGGCCAAGTCGTATTTAAGGGTTAAGTCATCATTCCCAGGGTTTAAGTCCTCGTCTCTGAGGAGTCGTCTTAATCATGCGAGTAAAGTCGTCCTGAAAGAGTTCAGTTGTCGAGCACGAGGAGGTAAGTTGTGTTTAAGTTGTCGTGCTCTGAGGGATAGTCGCTGTTGTAGGATGACCCCTGACCCCCGCTAATAGCGACGTCATTAAGGTGACCTTGTGTCACTAGTCACCTTAATGACGTTGCTATTTGCAGGGGACAGTTTGTGACCGCCCATCCTACAATATCACTACAGAAGACTGAAGGAATATAGTCAAGGAGTCATAGTCAGGGAGTTATATTGTCATACCTTACTGGAGGCGTAAATTGGTTGTGCTGGAGGGTTCTGGGCCACCGTCATATACGGATGCTAGTTGCATCCGTGTTGGCGAGTAGAAAACTGGTGTGTGAAATAGGCTAGGAGTGAGCTGTAACGGAGACATTTTCCTCCTCGAGTTAATTTTCCTTTTTTCCCCCTCAAATTCCCCCCCCCCCCCCTCCTCTCCCCTTGCCTGTTGGACTAGGGAAAGCAACTTGGCAGATGGATGGGAGGCAACATTCAGTTGCATAGAATGATTGATATTTTCATCATTAGTGTTTAGACTGCAGTGTGCAGTTAGATGGAGCCTTGTGTAGAGAGCGTAGCTGCTTTATTTTGGTTTCTCTTACGTAGTTTTGCTCAAGAATCGATATAGAATTATGAGAATATATATATATTTTTTCCTTGTAGTGAAGTATGTACTGACTGTAGAGCACGTCACAATACTGCTACGCCAGAGACTGTTCATGCGAGCGGAGGCCAGTGAGGGAGGCGAGCTGTGTAGACATGGTAGTGGAGGCGGGGTGTGGAGGAGGGCGCACACGAGAGGGGAGCTGTGTACGTGCCAGGGGGGAGTGAAGCGTGGAGGTGGAGGGTAGGTGTTGAGGATGTAGGGGACGACATGTGGGTGAGGGGTGATGGTTATAGAGATGGGGCAGGAAGGGGAGGTTGAGGAGATGGAACAGTAAGGGTGAGGAATGTTTTAGAGATGGGACGGTGATGGAACGGGATAAATGGAGAAATGGGTTAGACAGGTGTGGGTAGGGGAAGGGGAGGATCAAGGAGACAGATGATGAGGGGAGGGAAGGGAAGAGTCGAGAAGACCGATGATGAGGGGAGGGGAGTGGGAGGGTCGAGAAGACCGATGATGAGAGGGGGGAGGGGAGGGTCGAGAAGACCGATGATGAGGGGAGGGGAAGGGGAGGGTCGAGAAGACGGATGATGAGGAGAGGGGAAGGGATGGTGGGTTCAAGAAGAGAGATGATGAGGGGAGGGGTAGGCTCGAGACGACGGATAAGGGAAGGGGGATGGTCGAGAAGATGGACCAATGAGGGAAGGGGGAGGGTTGAGAGGACGGATGATGAGGGGAGAGAAGGATCGAGAAGACGGATGATGAGAGGGGAGGGGAGGGTCGAGAAGACGGATGATGAGAGGAGGGGAGAGTCGAGAAGACGGATGATGAGAGGAGGGGAGGGGAGGGTCGAGAAGACGTATGAGGAGGGGAGGGGAGAGTCGAGAAGACGGATGATGAGAGGAGAAAAAGGGGAGGGGAAAGAAGACCGATGATTAGGTGATGGGAGGGAGGGGGAGTATGGTGGCTTTATTAATTCCACATTTTTTCTTTGATACGGCACGGGCAAAACATGCCCCAATCAAAGGCCATCTCGGATGGAAGAAGTACCTGAGAAAAAGGGATGGGAAATTAATTATGGCTTGGCAGATGTTTGTAAAGTTAGTAAGGTTATACAAAAAAAGGAAAGACGTGTGGAGGAATAGAATTCTAAGGCTAAGCTTTTCGAGGAAAGGTATCATACCGGTCAGTTCCAGGACGTTCGATCTCCACACACACACACTGCGGGAAGAACCAACCAGACGCTGTTGGCTGTTTGGCACCAGAAGACCACCTCCACCACTCGTGCCTTTGATGTACCATCACCGGCAGGCCTGTCGGCTGGTTGGTACCTGAGGGCCACCACCAGCACTGGTGTACCACCCTGGCTGTCTGGCACCGGAGAACCCACAAGAATCAATGGCCAGCTCCACCACTCGCGTGATTTTAGGGAGGTCGTTTGTTTACTGATGGTTGCTTTATCGCACGTGTGAATAGTAGAACATGTCAATAAGGTTGGCTGGTTGTGTAATCCATCACAAATCAGTCCACCACATTGACACCCGGGGAATCGAAATTTGTTTTTGGATATGTTTTCCACCCAGGTTTACAGGTGCTCTGTTCATGTATGTGTAAACAGTATTGTAAAACCAAAACCAAAGTTGTCTGTAATGCTGAGTTCAGTACTTGGTCTTACGTAACCTTATTGTCCACTGATATTTGTATTCTTCGTGGTGTGGTGAATTGTGGTGTATAAGGTTGGTTATGGGAGAGACTGACATACGGATAGCCTGGGAATGACTGGTGTGGTGGGTGTGTTTTGGGATTTTATTTGTGTGTGTATAGAGAGGGAAGGTTTGTGTGTGTGTGTGTGTGTGTGTGTGTGTGTGTGTGTGTGTGTGGTGAGCGGGACGGCTTCACCAGACAATGAGGCGCTGGCCGAGGGGTCACTCGCCCTTCAGTACACTTTAGGGATGTACTCTCGACTCCCCGCGTTCACTGGCCTTTTGATAACCTTTTAACATTGCATCTTGTATAGTAATACAGACAGTTGTTTTGGCAGTATTAAACGGGACGTTCGTATGTGTGTTACCAGCAAGTATGTGTGTGGAAACTAGTTGGCCCGCCACATACAGTGAAGACACCTCGAGGGTGAAGATGATATTGATTTCGACCCTGCAAAGAGTACAATCAGGCTGGGTTAGTGCATGTTGACGGGTGTGTAGGCGCTTGTCACGTTGCTGTGTATGTGTGAGGGAGGTGTTTTATGTGAGGTTACCTTGGCTAGAGGCAGCCACCAGTGTCAGGGGTGTAGTCGACTGCTGCTGGTGATGGTGCCAACAAACACATTCCCCCGCGACCGCTGCTGATGAATGCTGCGCCATAGGTTATTCGCTAGGGGGCAGGAGCGGGTGTAGTGTGGTAGGGGTGAGGGGATGGAGAGAGAGAGAGAGAGAGAGAGAGAGAGAGAGAGAGAGAGAGAGAGAGAGAGGGGGGGGGGTCATATGGGTGAGGGGGCGTGTCGTGTAGAACATAACTAATCTTTTATTGCTTTATGAGTGTTATCATTACTGGTGATGGTGACGTGGTGTGCTGATTATTGTGGCTGATGCCTCGTGGTGTTGCTGGTAATCCTCCTCCTCCTCCTCTCGTGCAGGGTGGTAAAGCGACCTGCCATAACCTACCTACCCTCGCTATTCTGGTGACTCCGACGTGCGCTGGCACACATGATGTACCTGACGTTATGTGGTGGGTCTCGTGAGATGTTGGATGGGTCTGATGATGTAATGTGGTGGATCCGATGGTGTAATATGGTGGGACTGATGATGATATGTGGTGGGTCTGGTGATATGATGTGTGGGTCTGATGACGTATTGTGGTGGGTCTGGTTTTAGGGTGTATGGGTCTTATGCATTGCGATGGGTCTGGTGATGTGGTGTGTGGGTCTGATGATGTAATGTGGTAGGTCTGGTGTTATGATGTGTGGGTCTTTTGCAGTGCTGTGTGTCTGATGATGTGTTGTGTGGGGTCTGGTGATATGGTGTATGGGTCTTATGCAGTGCGGCGGGTATGGTGATGTGTTGTGTGGGTCTGATCATATGTGGTGGGTCTGATTATGTAATATGGTGGGTGTGGTGATATGGTGTGTGGGTTTGAATATGTAATGTAGTGGATCCGGTAATGTCACGTGGTGGGTCTGTTCATATAATGTGTGAGTCTAGTGACGTATTGTGGTGGGTCTGACGATGCAATGTAGTTGGTCTAATGATATGTGGTGCGTCTGTTGATATGATGTAATTGGTCTGATAATGTGGTGGGTGGGTCAGTTGATGCAGTCTGGTGGGTCTGGTAATGAAGTGGGTCTGATGATCCAATGTAGTGGGTCTAATAATGTAAAATGTTGGGTCTGATGATGTAATATGTTGGGTCTGATGATGTAATATGTTGGGACATGATGTAATATGTTGGGTCTAATGATGTAATATGTTAGGTCTAATAATGTAATATGTTGGGTCTGATGATGTGATATGTTGAGTCTGATGTAATATGTTGGGACATTATGTAATATGTTGGGTCTAATGATGTAATATGTTGGTCTGATGATGTAATATGTTGGGTCTGATAATGTAATGATTCGAGTCTAATAATATGCTGTGGGGAGTCTGATAACGTAATGTGGTTGGTATGATAACGTATTGTGTATTATGACATAGTGTTGTCGACAGTGTATACCTTCTGGGCCTGATTCTTCTTAACGCCCGCTCTGTAAATGATAAACACATTATGACCCACGCAGTAAGGGAATTTCAAGAGCTCACCAGCTGAATGATTTTTGAGGCGGATGTGTTGTGCTCTCCCAGCCATCTTGTGGGCAGCGCGCGACGTAAACAGGACATAAAGGGTGCGCAGAGGATCCAGGGACTGCGCCTAGATGATTGGATTGCATATCGGGCCTAGATGATTGGATTACATATCAAGTTATATTACAAATATGTTTCCAAGGATTAAGTAGCATAAGTATAACAAAAATGTTAGCAAGGATTGAACAGTATTAATGCATTATCGAGCATGGCAAGTAAATTGTTTACAGAGGTTGAGGCAACAGGGGTAGGGCTGTGTAACGAGGCATGTAAACAGTGAACGCCATATGATAAGACTATTATCAGTGGTGTGTTCCTCATTACATGGGTAGGCTCCGTACACCTCTGCACGTGGCTTCACATGACCAGGTTGATAAGGAGCGGCAGCTGCTAGGCCGTAGACAGCATTGTGGGCTGATGGAGACCAGACTGCCATCTGTGTGGTGCGGTTGGTCGTGGTGGGTCTGAGTGAACCTGTGAGGTACTACATACTGTGGTGGATGGTAATGGCTTGTGGTGGGTTTTACATGGTGTATGGTGGGTGTGATGTCTTAGTGTGTGGTGGGCGTGACGCATGGTGTTTGGTGGGTGTGATGCCATGGTGTGTGGTGGGCGTGACGCATGGTGTGTGGTGGGCGTGATGCCATGGTGTGTGGTGGGCGTGACGCATGGTGTGTGGTGGGTGTTACATGGTGTGTGTTGGGCGTGACGCATGGTGTGTGGTGGTTGTGACACCTAACTGGACTTTCCTCCGTGTGAGTTACCCACTTGTGTACGTACTCCCATGGTCTCCCTGCAGGTGAGACACGTGTCATGCGAGTCACTGGGGCATCACGTTGCTTGGCCACCTACTATTTTTTTTTCTCAAGGTACCGGTCACACACTCACACACATTGGGTCCCGGATTAGGGTCGGCCCCGTTGGAGGAATTATTTTCAGTTTTCATTTGTGCCTCAGTTGATGAAACTTCGTAAGTCAAGGTATGTATCAGGAAGAATAAGAACACACACACACACACACACACACACACACAGTCGCAGGAGGAAGGCGGCACACATCATTGGCCTCCCCTTGAGTTGCCAAGTGTCACGCTATATTTATAGGGCGTAATGGCTTGTCGGGTGCTTCTTGGCTATGGGAAAACCGACATAATGTCCGTAAAAGAAATAAGGACAATATTGCGACGAAGAGGAAGGACTTCAAGCTTACAAGTTGAGGAGGAGTGTGAGGGCAAACTGATTTTGGCATGACTGTTGAGTAGGAAGGAAGAAGAGGGGGTTCCATGTTCATCATACCATGGATTGGTTTAGGAAACTGTTACCATTCATAGCAAAGGATCAACCCACTGTAGAGCCTGAATATCTGCTTTACAGAGAAATACATTCCAGACCTGGACAGAATTCGTTTCGTGTGTTATCTCCGGTGTGTTGCCTGATTTGTGGAGTTGTAAAGTAGGAGATTCAGTAAAGTGGACTGTATACGTGTGTTTGTGAGAGATCGTTTTTGTCTAATTTGTGGAGTTGTTTGGTAATGTAGAAGAGAGAGAGAGAGGTGGACCGTGTACGTACGTGTGGTCATGATGAGCTCGAGCAGCAGGTTGTATTGATTGTTACACATCCTGGTAATAGAAGAGGTGTAGGCCTTACTCTCCTTCGCGGTCATTACTTGAGGCATTGTACAAAGTCGTATTTAATAAATGTTTTGAAATGTAATTGGCCAAAACAATTCGCCCTTCAGTGTGTATAATCAGTCATGATGTGACAACTCCAGGTACGTTACATACGTAGAGAAACTGATAAGAGGTACGAGTTATTACCTAGTCAATCTTTAAATCCGATATCGGCGATAATTGTGGATCGGCAGAGTTACGACATACGTAATCCAACAGTCAGGTGTTAGGGTTCAGTGTTTGTAAAACTCTGAAAATCACAGGTTGCTGCTTAGTGTACCGGGCTTAATACACTGGTGTTGTGCTTGTGTGCCGGCTGGAGTGTTGCAAGGGACGGGTGTTGTATGGTGGTCCTGGTGCGGACCTTACCGGCCGGCGGAACACAAAGATGTGAAGGCTGGCAAGTTGTGATACACGGTGACTCTGCCACAGACAGTGTGGTTATCAGCGGAAGAACATCTCCTTATCTGGTCTTGAGAGAACTGATAAGAATAAGGGGGGCGGGGATGGGTGTACCTACCTACGAGTACCCACATGGAGATCGTGCCATTAGGAAGGACCAGCATGTGGCGCGCTTACCAAACGTAATGTGAAGTTTCGAATGAGGCGCAGGGGTTTCGGTATGTGTTTTGGAAGCGTTGTGTGTGAGATGGAGTTGTGTTTTACGTGTGGAGTGAATGCCAGCAACTCTGGCGTGTATGTATGAAGGAAGGAAGGAAAGACAGCAAGCTGGGCCGAAGTGGGAAATTTGACAGCCACTGAATATTGCTTGGTCTCTGTGCTACCACCACTCATCTCCCCAGCACCCAGCCGATAGTACTCCCCAGTAGGTGGAAGCCTGCCAAAAACTTACGAGTACTGACAGCCAGATTGTGTTTAGAGGCAGAGCTATCGCGTAGGGCTCACGGCAGTAAGATTTAGGGTTATGAAGAAAGAATTGTGTTAGTGCTCAAGTGTTATGTGCGAGATGAAGAGATTCTATGTATGTGGATTGAATGTCTGCAGCCTACGTGTGGGTGACACAGAATGAAACAGTCAACTGGGCCAAAGGAGTGACATTTGACAAGCTCTGAAGTTGTGGCTAACTGCGCAGCCGACACCAGCCCTCCTGATACTCAGGCGGGAATTATTAGTAATGTAGCTCCGTGGTCGATGGCTGCATAACCACGTTTTTCCCCTCTGAGAGAAATGTGTGTACATAAATGGATGTGTTGATGATAATGACCGGTGTTTGTCACTCTGCCACTGACCAGACTCTTGCATTGATAATGTAATATGTTATATATTATGCAACTCGGAATAATGAGGTTTTCATGTAATACGTTAACACAGATGTGATGGTGCTTTAACGTAAATGAAGATGCTTTAACATGAATGATGATGCTTTAACATGAATGATGATGCTTTAATATAGATGATGCTTTAATGTAAATGATGATGCTTTAATATAAATGATGATGCTAAATAAATGATGATGCTTTAGCATAAATGATGATGATGCTTTAACATAAATGATGATGATGCTTTAACACAAATGATGATGCTTTAATATAAATGATGACGCTTTGATATAAATGATGATGCTTTAATATAAATGATGATAGTTTAACATAAATGATGATGCTTTAATGTAAATGATGATTGTTTAATATAAATGATGATGCTTTAATGTAAATGATTGTTTAACATAAATGATGATGCTTTAATATAAATGATGATAGTTTAACATAAATGATGATGCTTTAATGTAAATGATTGTTTAACATAAATGATGATGCTTTAATGTAAATGATTGTTTAACATAAATGATGATGCTTTAATGTAAATGATGATTGTTTAACATAAATGATGATGCTTTAATGTAAATGATGATTGTTTAACATAAATGATGATGCTTTAATGTAAATGATGATTGTTTAACATAAATGATGATGATGCTTTAACATAAATGATGCTTTAATATAAATGATGATGCTTTGATATAAATGATGATGCTTTAATATAAATGATGATAGTTTAACATAAATGATGATGCTTTAATGTAAATGATGATTGTTTAACATAAATGATGATGCTTTAATGTAAATGATTGTTTAACATAAATGATGATGCTTTAATATAAATGATGATTGTTTAACATAAATGATGATGCTTTAATATAAATGATGATTGTTTAACATAAATGATGATGCTTTAATATAAATGATGATTGTTTAACATAAATGATGATGCTTTAACATAAATGATGAAGCATTATGATGTATGATTGTCGATGTTTATGTAGCCTTACTCAGCGGTCGGGTGCGTCCCCAGTAACCCTGTAAAATGAAGACGCGGTGGACGTTATCCCTCGATGGTTGCATAGTCCACCAAGAACGCCGCTCCTCAAGGTTAATCATTACTCAAGAGTCCATATTTGTCGGCTTGTTGTTGCTCATTATTTTTTTTCTGGTGTAGTGAGAAGAGTGCGTGGGCCCAGTGTCGTCGGTTTCATTTTCCTTTGCTTATAAAGACAATGTAAACCTGTAATGAACTGTGTCATCTTACGGCAATTGGTAGTAGTACATCCTGCCTGTGTTTAATTGTGTCATTTGTTCGGTTTGACTGTGGTAGTCAGTGAGGGGCGGAGGGCGAGGCCAAGGCTGACTGTGACTCATATGCAAGGTCAGAAATTCCCGGTGCTCGAGCATGCTAGCAGCAGCGGTGTGATATTTAGTCACGGGAATGTATGTGTGAGGAGAGGGGCGGTGTGTGAACATGAACGTTAGTCGGTGTGAGGCGGGTTAACTTTGAAGGGAATGACAAAGAGGATACATGTGACAGAGGTGGAGGGAACAAGAAGCAGGAGACAAGATTGTAAGTGGAAGGATGGAGTGAAAAGGATTTTTAGCGATCGGGGCCTGGACATATAGGAGGATGAGAAGGTGTGTAAGGAGTAGAGTGAATTAGAACGATGTGGTATACCGGGGTCGACGTGCTGTGAATGGACTGAACCAGGGCATGTGAAACGTCTGGGGTAAACCATGGAATGGCCCGTGGGGCCAGGATGTGGATATGGAGCTGTGGTTTCGGTGCATTTCACATGACAGATAGAGACCGAGTGTGAACGAATGTGGCCTTTTTTTTTGTCTTTCCTGGCGCTACCTCGCTTAAGCGGGGAGTAGCGATGCTGTTTCCTGTGGGGCGTGGTGGTGCCAGGAATGGATGAAGGCAAGTATGATATGTACATGTGTATTATGTATATATCTGTGATTGTGTATGTACTTGTGTATATGTTATGTATGTGTATGTACATGTACGTGTATGGGCGTTTACGTAGATTTATGTGTATATGAGTGGATGGGTCATTCTTCGTCTGTTTCCTGACGCTACGTCGCTGACGCGGGAAACTGCAATGAAATGTAATAATATACATATGGTTGTGTGGAACTTTGGGAAATTTTTATATTGGTAAAGAAAAAGGAGGGTATTAAAAGGTTTATAATCTTTAGAATCATGAAGGTGTCCAGGGACGACCAATCATGTACAAATATGGGTAAGAGGGTGTGGTAGGTAGATGCAGAGGGTTGTGGTGACTTGGCAAGGGTGCTTATCGTGTGGTGAAGGTGGCAACTGCTGGTGGTGGCGTCCCAGGCTCGGCCAGGGTGTACGACACAGTTGCGACCACAAGGCCAGGAGGTTCACGTGAGAGAGGGTCGATTTAAGCAAGGTTCAAATGCGTCAATAAGTATTATTGGAATAACTTTCTCGAAATCATGTTTAAAAGTGAAAATTTAAGAGGAATTATATAGATTACTTAAGATGGTGGTTAAGAAAAGATTTGCATTTCCTTTAGAATTATTGATTAAATTTGTTTAATGCAAGAAATATCGAATTTGGATTTTCATCCAAATAACTAATGTGTCATAATTTACTGTAGTAGAAATCAGTTATGGATTCTCTATACAAATGACATATTTTCATGCGCTGTTCATCATGATTGGGCAAATTCAGTATTGTCAGTTTAATTTGGCCAGATGTTATCACATGTAATATACAGGAAGGGGTTCCGTGGTGGAGGCTCCCACGTTTATCACATCTCCAGGCTTTCGTCACTTGGTATTCTGGAACGTCCACTGTACACATGTCCTACACCACACTGCTCGCACAGTGTCACGATCTTTCATGTTATACTGATGTGTGTGTGGTGCGGAGGTGTTACACTCCCGCCTCTTGGGGAGGAAAGGACACAAGATGCTAGTAGCTGATGGTGGGATTTAGATGCAGAAAAGCTTTGGAATGACGCAAGTGTCACTGATAAAGTTTATCCAGGAAGGTACGCCGATAAGGTAGCCAGATGCGTCATTCCTTTATCGGGCACACGCGGCCCACACAGGCCACTGCCATCTCTGATCCTATCACCCAAGGTAAGCAGATGATGGAAGGTCTGGCGGACCAAGCACACGATTCCTGGTGAACTGCTCAAGTTATATATATATATATATATATATATATATATATATATATATATATATATATATATATATATATATATATATATATATATATATATATTATTTTATTTATTTATTTATATATATATATATATATATATATATATATATATATTATTCATTTTATTTATTTTGCTTTGTCGCTGTCTCCCGCGTTAGCGAGGTAGCGCAAGGAAACAGACGAAAGAATGGCCCAACCCACCCACATACACGTCCGCACACGCAAATATACATACCTATACATCTCATCGTATACATATATATACACACAGACATATACATATATACACATGTACATAATTCATACTGTCTGCCTTTATTCATTCCCATCGCCACCACGCCACACATGAAATAACAACCCCCTCCCCCCGCATGTGCGCGAGGTAGCGCTAGGAAACTACAACAAAGGCCACATTCGTTCACACTGTCTCTAGCTGTCGTGTATAATGCACTGAAACCACAGCTCCCTTTCCACATCCAGGCCCCACAGAACTTTCCATGGTTTACCCCAGACGCTTCACACGCCCTGGTTCAATCCATTGGCAGCACGTCGACCCCGGTATACCGCATCGTTCCAATTCACTCTATTCCTTGCACGCCTTTCACCCTCCTGCATGTTCAGGCCCCGATCACTCAAAATCTTTTTCACGCCATCGTTCCACCTCCAATTTGGTTTCCCACTTCTCATCGTTCCCTCCACCTCTGACACATATATCCTCTTGGTCAATCTTTCCTCACTCATTCTCTCCATGTGACCAAACCATTTCAAAACACCCTCTTCTCTCTCAACCACATTCTTTTTATTACCACACATCTCTCTTACCTGTTATTACTTACTCGATCAAACCACCTCACACCATATGTTGTCCTCAAACATCTCATTTCCAGCACATCCACCCTCCTCCGCACAACTCTATCTATAGATCGCGCCTCTCAACCATATAACATTGTTGGAACCACTATTCCATCAAACATACCCATTTTCGCTTTTCGAGATAATGTTCTCGACTTCCACACATTCTTCAACGCTCCCAGAACTTTCGCCCCCCCCCCCCCCCTCCTCCACCCTATGATTCACTTCCGCTTCAATGGTTCCATCCGCTGCCAAATCCACTCCCAGATATCTTAAACATCTCGAAAATGAATGTGAGTGGATGCGGCCTTTCTCTGTCTGTTCCTGGTACTCCCTCGCTAACACGGGAAACGTCGATCAAGTATGATATATATATATATATATATATATATATATATATATATATATATATATATATATAGGGGAGAAAGAATACTTCCCATGTATTCCCTGCGTGTCGTAGAAGGCGACTAAAACATGAGGGAGCGGGGGGCTGGAAATCCTCTCCTCTCATTTTTAATCTTTCAAAAGAAGAAACAGAGAAGGGGGCCAAGTTAGGATATTCCCTCAAAGGCTCAGTCCTCTGTTCTTGGCTCTACCTCGCTAATGCGAGAAGTGGCGAGTAGTATGAAATATATATATATATATATATATATATATATATATATATATATATATATATATATATATATATATATTATTCACGATGCAGAAACGTGACGATCACAGCCGAAACTAGAAACCACGAGGGGAGATCAAAGCAAGAAAATTTGCTTTAGCGCTTTCGTGTATTTCAAGACATCTTCAGAAGCAAATAGTAACAAATCCCAGATGAAGAAATTTATATATATATATATATATATATATATATATATATATATATATATATATATATATATATATATATATATATATATATATATATATATATGTGTGTGTGTGTGTAAGTGTAGAATTACATATGATCAGTTCTTCAGCGAGTGTTCTGGTAAGATTTATTGGAGTGGTAAAACTGAGAGAGGGGTACGGAACCACACCAGACGACAACAACAACAGCATTGCCGTGTTGGACAGGATATACAAAGTGAGATAACAGAGGGCGGTAAGATACTGGAGGTGCAGGATTATAGGGGGAAAGTAGAGGTCAGTCGGGGCACGTTGAGAAATGCGAGGCTGGCCTGGCAGTGTCCTTGTTGTCGGTGATGGTAGACGTCAGATGAAGCAGGAGCACGTAGAAGTGTGTGGCTGCTGAGTCAACATGGAGGTCCAGTAGGAGGTGGGTGTGGCACGTATCGCGACTCCTGGAGTGTTCAGCGGTTGCCGAATAGTGCTTGGGATGCAGGCGGCTCCTGTAGAGGCGCTAGTGTTGCAGGTGTACCGCGGGATAGGCCTTAGGTTCCTTGTTACAGCTGATGTTTTTTGTCACGAGCAGAGGCGACGTCCCACGCGAGTCCTGCCAGTGGTACACATCAGGATGAGGCACCACACTAAATCCTGCCAGAAAGATAAAAATGTTAGGAGTCACGTTGGGACATCTACTGACGGAGACGCCCTAAGGGCGGCTCGAGTCTGCATTCATATCGCCAAGAAATAGTACCGGAGTGGCACATTTGTTGTCTAGTGGTGAGTCATCTGCAAGATTGGTTTACAGTGGTGATATCTGGATATTTAAGAGGCTTTAAGTTAGGTCTGTGAGGGATAGCTATTCCCAAAGGGAATTATATGTGGAAGAAAGGAAATCATTGATTGAGTGGAGAATAATTCCACGGGACAGGACAGAATCTTTAAGGACAGCGCTGTTGATGGAGAAAGAGAGAAAGGCTGATCCATCAAAAAACCATGAAGACAGATCGGTTAGAGACGTAGCTAGATATGAGTGAGCAAAGCGGGGGAGGAAAGCCAGGAGAGGGGAGCTTAGAGATGAGTCCCCTATTTAAACCCTGTGGAAAGCTTTGCATATATCGAGGGCAACAACTACGTAAGATTACCCAACAACTTTCAGGGATGATGACTAGACATGGGTAAGATCGGAAAGAATATCACTGGTGGATCTCGCCTTACGGAACCCATACCAGTGATCAGAGTGAAGACTTGCGATTCAAGATGTCTGAGGATATGGGAGTTGAGGAGGGATTGAAAGACTTGGAAATGGTAGATGTCAAAGCAACGAGACGATAGTTAGTGGTTAGAACGGCCATCCTTTTTAGATATGGAGTGAACCAACTCTTGCATCTGTCTTTGATTTCGAAGATCGGATGGTTAAGATGCTCGTTTTCTTTATAGGACTTCTTTTAGGATTAATGGTTCCTTCTAAGGGCTCAAGGGTTATGTTTATGACGGACCAAAGCCCAGGTACCGTCTCGTTACAAACGTCGCTGAAACCAGTTTAAGAAACACAGGATGAGGTAGTTGACCTGAGTGGAGAAAATGCGAGCTTTGGGAAGGTAGGTTCATGTGTTGGCCGGTGTGTCACTGTAATGTATACTGAAGCAGTGGAGTGACGCTACGTTCATAATATGGGTAAGAGACGACGGAGTGCTGCGGAAGGTCGAGCGGCCACGACGTGCGTGCACGCACACGCACGCACACAAACACATACGCACACAAACACACGCGCGCGCACACACGCACACACACACACACACACGGGCACACACACACACACACGGCACACACACACACACACACGGGCACACACACACACACACACACGGGCACACACACACACACACACAATATGTTTTACCTGGACAGCAGATGCAGAGAGTGGTTTGCCAGCGGAAGTTAACCCATCCATAACATGGCCAGCTGACACACCCGTCATGGAGCCAGAGGTGGGATGCTCTGCTCCTAATCCTCGAACTTTTGGCTCTTATGTGAGTCAAACTGTACTTTATAGTATGGGCTAAGCTTTTCTATACTACTCTGTGCATTACGAAGCATCTTCCTCACCAAATATCACTATTTTCCTTCTCCAGTTTATGATACAGAAATACATGTGGCGCGGAGGCTATGCTGTGGAATGATTGACCTCAGAATCTTGTACGGGACGCGTTGTGACATGGTCCTCCCAGGTGGTGCCGGGCTGACGCTGGTGATAGGTGTGGGCGGGCCTGCAGAGCCGCCCGCTGGCCTGCCCGACATGTTGGCTGGGCTGGGCGAGGGGAGGGGACCAGCGGTGTGTGGCAGGGGAGAAGGGGTGATGACCAGGTGCCGGGGGCCAGCATCGTTGTACTGGGAGTGATAGACCCATTGTGAAGCGTACAGCACAACACTGCACACATTCCCAGGTCACTCCCAGCCCTGCCCTACCATCAGTGGCCACAGTTCAGGTCAGGTGCCTGTAGTGTGTCGTGTGCCACACCATCATGTTGTTCCTCCCTGCAGGGTTTGCCTGGTGCAAAGTTTCTGCACTTGTTTTCGTATCTCCTTATTGTGTGTAAATAGTACACCGTCCAGGCATGACTGCTCTGCCTGATTTAGTTTGTGCCGGTAACCTCGGCTAGTTTATTGTGCATCCCAGGCTCATCGTGTGAGCGGTAGCGCAAAAGGATTACAGAGGTCACCAATGGTCTTAGTCAGACCTCAGTGTGAAATTACATAGGATGTTACAGTTCAGTGCAGGTATGCAAAAAGAAGATACAACCTTAAAATTTCATGTATCTTGTGATTAACAATAAGGTGTTGACATTTCTTGTCTGGTTTCTTTAGATCTATCCGAAAAGGTTCTATTTTTTCACATTCTAAGACATAGTTTGTCTTAATCTTTTGACCACAAACTTGACAATTCACATGATTAATATTTCCAGTAAGGCCAAAGCGCCTATAGTACCTATAGCCTAGCCTTAGTCTAGGAATTACAACATGTAATCTGCTGATCTTATTACTTTCTACATATACATGTTTTACTGAACACATTTCACTGTGATGGAAAATGTTTCTTTTTGTTTATCGGAACTCGTCTTCGTACTACAAAGAGGTCTGGTAGTTCCCTTCAAATTGCAGTTTCGAGGTTTGTAATTGACAACCCAGTGTTGTTTTCAACATCACCTTTACGAAGTGGAAGTTTGGCTAAAGCATCAGCTTCGTCATGCTCACGGAGGCCTATATGAGAGGGAATCCATAACAATTTGATTTGAATCCCTTGATCAATGATAAGGGAATGGTCCTGTGCTGGCCCGCGTCTTGCTGTCAGCGATGGATGTACGAGGCTGGCGACTCCAGCCCACCACGAAGTCTGGTAGAACATAAGTGGAGGCAACCTGGGGCCTACAGCACACGGGCAAGGTGGGTCATGACACAAGTGTAGAGCCTCGCGTGCTGCCATGTCGTTGATGGTGACTTACATCGGCAGTTGTGGGTACACCATCAGTAGTATGGTTCCCCCACCACCACCACCACCACCTCCAGCATATTAATGTAAGCGTTGAGCATGATAATACCCGCCAGGTGTGTGTCTGTAGGAACGGTCGTCAGCTGTTGAGCTGTTGGTATGTCGTTTTAGTTTTGTGCTGGTATTACTTTAAATTTAAAGGTGAGCATGTCGAGCTAGATATTGTTTAAGATCGCCCACAGTCCGTATTCTCTGTCTAACATGAAAACACGGGGAATTACTGGATTACTAGATGATTAACTGGAGCACAGAGAGATGTGATTCATGTCTTAATTACGGCATTGTGCCAAGCGTATTCTTCAGTTTCTCCTTGATCAGTACGTGTTAGTGCACTTTGTAAAAAGAAAAATAAAGTTTTTGAAATCAATTGAAGACCAACCCATGTAAACGTCGAGGGTCCGAAACTTTTCACCTGATCCTGTAGACAAGCTGAACTATATTGTAGAGCCCTCGGGGAACTCACTTTACGAGGACATACATAATACACCGGATGAGTTAGGTTGTTGAGGACACAAAAGCCTGCAGGCCGCTGCCTTCAACCTCCTGGTTGATCAAAGGAGCATCAGTGCAGCTAGGTCTCGCACACTGCTGCAGGGCCACCTACCAATCATCATGTCGAGGGTGAGGTATGTGCTGGAAGTGCTGTTGTAAGCCTGAAGCTTGAACATGTCCTTCCTAGGGCAGTATTGCCGCCATCTGTGATGATTTATGGTGTCCAGAACTGTCGTCACCCTCCGTGCCAGTAGCATGTAGACAGCTGCTGCCCAGGGAGGTATTTCCGTCCTGATTTGTGGTGGCAGATTTTCTGGTCGTACCATGTCACGTTAACACCAAATTAACTCGCTAGAATTGAAATCCCGCCATTTCATTCGCTTTACGCTTTTTTCCGTTATTTCTCGAATCCTCATGTTCAAAGTTTCTTTTCTCTCTCTCTTTGTCTCTCCATGAAGCCTCGAACCCCATCTCATGAATCCCGAAGCCTCTGGCCAGTGAACCTTTTATGATATAAAAGCAGATTTCACGCCCTCGGAGCCGCGAGAGAAAAATGGATTTGCACCAGACGCATGCGCTTCCCTGTCGGGTGTATTCCCAGTCGATGGGGTCGGGAAGCGGGTGCTGCTGCTGCTGCTGCTGGGGGTCCTAGGAGGCATGGACCCCCGACACTAGACGCAGGTCCTCCAACACTTGAGAAAGTTTTGCCCATCGTTGGCACCCTGATGTAAAGAAGTCAAAGTGCGTGCTTTTACCCCATAACACAAGAGTACGACACCTTGAGTACGACTTGACAACCCTTGAGGGTTTTGATGGCCTGGCTGTCGACAAGTCAAAAGTCTTGCCATCATCCTAAGGCTCCTGCCGTCATGCTTAACGGGTTAAGGGCTGCTTAACCGATGCCACCATGTAGTGTCTAGTGATATATATATATATATATATATATATATATATATATATATATATATATATATATATATATTTATTTATTTTTATTTATTTTGCTTTGTCGCTGTCTCCCGCGTTTGCGAGGTAGCGCAAGGAAACAGACGAAAGAAATGGCCTAACCCACCATCATACACATGTATATTCACACACGTCCACACACGCAAATATACATACCTATACATCTCAATGTACACATATATATATACACACACAGACACAGACATATATACCCATGCACACAATTTACACTGTCTGCCTTTATTCATTCCCATCGCCACCTCGCCACACATGGAATACCATCCCCCTCCCCCCTCATGTGTGCGGGGTAGCGCTAGGAAAAGACAACAAAGGCCTCATTCGTTCACACTCAGAATCTAGCTGTCATGCAATAATGCCCGAAACCACAGCTCTCTTTCCACATCCAGGCCCCACACAGCTTTCCATGGTTTGCCCCAGACGCTTCACATGCCCTGATTCAATCCACTGACAGCACGTCAACCCCGGTATACCACATCGATCCAATTCACTCTATTTCTTGCCCGCCTTTCACCCTCCTGCATGTTCAGGCCCCGATCACTCAAAATCTTTTTCACTCCATCTTTCTACCTCCAATTTGGTCTCCCACTTCTCGTTCCCTCCACCTCCGACACATATATCCTCTTGGTCAATCTTTCCTCACTCATTCTCTCCATGTGCCCAAACCATTTCAAAACACTCTCTTCTGCTCTCTCAACCACGCTCTTTTTATTTCCACACATCTCTCTTACCCTTACATTACTTACTCGATCAAACCACCTCACACCACATACTGTCCTCAAACATCTCATTTCCAGCACATCCACCCTCCTGCGCACAACTCTATCCATAGCCCACGCCTCGCAACCATACAACATTGTTGGAACCACTATTCCTTCAAACATACCCATTTTTGCTTTCCGAGATAATGTTCTCGACTTCCACACATTCTTCAAGGCTCCCAGGATTTTCGCCCCCTCCCCCACCCTGTGATTCACTTCCGCTTCCATGGTTCCATCCGCTGCCAGATCCACTCCCAGATATCTAAAACACTTTACTTCCTCCAGTTTTTCTCCATTCAAACTTACCTCCCAATTGACTTGACCCTCAACCCTACTGTACCTAATAACCTTGCTCTTATTCACATTCACTCTTAACTTTCTTCTTTCACACACTTTACCAAACTCAGTTGTGTGTGTGTGTGTGTGTGTGTGTGTGTGTGTGTGTGTGTGTGTGTGTGTGTGATTTTTTTTCATACTATTCGCCATTTCCCGCGTTAGCGTTAAGAACAGAGGACTGAGCCTTTGAGGGAAATCCTCACTTGGCCCCCTTCTCTGTTCCTTCTGGAAGATTAAGAACGAGAGGGGAGGATTTCCAACTCGCCGCTTCCTTCCCTTTTAGTCGCCTTCTACGACACGCAGGGAATACGTGGGAAGTATTCTTTCTCCCCTATCCCTGGGATAATATATATATATATATATTTTTTTTTTCTTTTTTTTTTTCTTTCAAACTTCGCCATTTCCCGCATTAGCGAGGTAGCGTTAAGAACAGAGGACTGGGCCTTTGAGGGAATACCCTCACCTGGCCCAATTCTCTGTTCCTTCTTTTGGAAAATTAAAAAAAAAAAAACGAGAGGGGAGGATTTCCAGCCCCTCGCTCCCTCCCCTTTTAGTCGCCTTTTACGACACGCAGGGAATACGTGGGAAGTATTCTTTGTCCCCTATCCCCAGGGAATATATATATATATATATATATATATATATATATATAGATAAAAAGTCTTGGTTTTTCCCAGGATCACATTCCAGAGGCTCTTTCAATCCCAGGCTGCGCTACCTCCAGTAGAAGGGAAAGTGAACTCTGGTGGAATGAGTTACATAGTTACATAAATACCCAGACTACACAGTGGGTACCCAAGGTCCAAGCGAGGTGGTATGGCCTCAACACTACTTGAAAAATGTAGTCCCCTTAAATGGAGTAAAGAAAAGAATAGCAAAGTAAGGCTCTCTCCCCATCCTGCCTTCACTCCGGCTGCAAACTGGACGGAAAACATGTTGAAAAAAAAAAAGAAAAATACCTTGCAGGATTAATGTTCCTGAAGGAAATTTTTTATGGGAAAGTCAGGGAAGAATGAACATAAATTTCATGCATTTTTTCACCAATGACATGTATCCCTTCACTCTCTGTTTAAAAGAAAATAGTTTGGATAAACTTCAGCCTCGCTACTGGTCTACATTACTCCTGATTTAGAAGAATGATACCATAATTCTTTCTTGCCCTCTTTAAGCAGGCGACCTGGATTATTCCATGTTGGTATGTTTACGCAGCTTGGCGAAAGAAGGTACCATAATGTACCTCTACGCTGTGACGATAAGTTGATTATTTAGTACCTTAGAGTGGCAAGTGATGATCAAGCCTAATTTTGAAGGTACGAGTGTTTCTCTGAACAACTTGTCGGAGTTTATTCCATGTCAGTAATGTCGTTGGTGAAGACATATTTCGTACAGTCGAGATTAACTTGATGATCTTATAAGTTTTAGTCCATTTCCTCTTGTGTTGGTAGTCCTGGCTCTACTGTAAACAAGTTTTCGATATGGACGTTGTTGAATCCTTTAAGTATTTTAGAATACTGTTGATTTGCCTCGGAGACGCCGCCTGCTTTGAGAGAACAAGTTTTTCCTCATATGACTTGTTACTCCAGGAAGGAATCAATTTAGCTGCCCTTAGCTGCACCGCTTCCAACTTGAGAAATATCTTGCTTAAATGAGATGTGGTCTAACTCGACTTGGGTACGGTGGCAATATCACATCCTTCCTCTTGTATGAAAAGTTTGTTAAATCATAACATTCCATTTGTAATAAATCATAACATCCCATTTGCTTTCTTGACTGCTTCATTTCAGTGCTGGAAGAATTTGAAGTTGCTGGTGACTGACCCCGGATTCCTCACACAAAAGGCGTCCTCTATCTTATGGTCCATCAATTCAGAATCACATTTTTGGGTGAAGTTTTGTACTTGAAACAGCTGACATTTATTGACTTTAAATGACATTCGTCACTTTATGTACTATTCAGCGATGGTGTCTAGATCCTATTGTCATCTAAGGCGAACGTCTTTAGTTGATATGGCATTGTTGATCTTTGCATCACCTGCAGTTTGGACACAAGTTATTCAGCCCTACATCAATATCATTGATATAAAAGATGGAAAATTTTGGCCCAAGGACGGAATATAATTTTGTTTCTGTCTCGCCGTGGATGTAGAATGATTAATTCAAAATTCAGGGTGATTTGTGAGGTATGATCTCTGCCTTCTGAAACCATACAGCGAAATATTAATGAGCTTTGTTTCAGGTAGGTTTTGATTTTCTCTCTTACTGATCGACTCCAGAAATTTATATACAATTCATGAGGCTAATAGGAGGTTAATTGCCCGGCATTTCACAGCTTCCCTTTTTAAATATAGAGGTGACGTGTGCCAGTGTCCTGCCTGCGGCACTATTCCATCCAGTAGAAATTCATTGAAAGTATGAATGAACGATTTGACCGTTCTGTATTTGACGTTATTGATTGTCCGTGGATAGAAATGATTAGAACCTGACTTTTATTAATCTTCAACTTTTCTATTTTTTTTTTTTTCAATGTTGAAGGCTCCAGTCACGGACAGAAGTCTACATCAAGACCGGGCCTTAATTAAAATATGGAGAGAATCATGAATCATTTATTATTTATTACTGTCTCAAATTTCCCGTCGCTGCTTTTTGTTTAAAAGCAGAACTGAAATTTTTTTTCTTTGCTTTTATCATCCACAGTTGGTTCCCCATCTTCGTTTACTTAGGGTCCTGACCCACTCCTTATAAGTTTATTATTTACATATATATAAAATCTTCTAGGATCTGTATTACTACCTCTTGCAAAACTCACTTCATTCTCTCTCTTGGCTTGCGTGATAAGTCTTTTCACATCTCCTCATATTACGTTGCAATATTTGGGTCAATATGTGATTTCTTGTAGAGTTTATTTCTGCGCCGTATGGTTCTTGCCACATGTGAGGAGCACCATTCAGACCTGTTGTTGGCTATATTGTTTCTGTTTTGCTTAGAAATGAATGCGTCGTGTTGGTGAGTACACTGACACTTAAAACTGGGTATGAACCAGCAAGAGTGAGACTCTTTAATGCGTCGTGCAACCTATTAGAATCCGCCTTTTTAAAGCCATGGGTAATAATGATATTGATTTTTGATGGAGTGTTTTGATATTTTCATTGAACCCAGCCATATCATGGTCACAATGACGAAGCTGTTCAGTCTAGCAGATTCTTTTTCAGCGACTGAAATGGTTCGCGAATTGATTTTTGGAAGATTAAAATTCCCTAGAATGGTCGAGTCTTTTATGATTTAATGCTCGTTCTTAACTCTCATACATGACAGTATCTGCTGGCTGACTGTGGCGTCTATATATGACGTTTATGTAAAGTTTGGAAAATTCTGTGCTAATCTGAACACACGTGTTCAACAACGGCTGATGTATGAATTTCGATGTGGTTTAGGTGAGATTTTACATACGTTGCAGATCCGCGTCCCCGACCATCTCTATCTCTTATGAATAAGAAGTTCTTTGAGACGAGACTACTTCCAGTAGTGCAGCATTGCCATATTTTTTAGCATAATATTCTCCATTAAATTAAGATACACAGTCTTTTATACACAATTTTATCATTTCAGTAAAAACGCTTTGAAACAGGTAAATGAATATCATCCAACTCATCTGATAAATATTCTAAGAGGCCATCAACTGGAACTTATGTGAACAGAGATGAAACATCCAAGCTAACCCTTGGTATGGCAATGGGTAACCCTCTCTCACCTGTATTAAGTAATCTTGATATGGAATTCTTTGAAACAAAGTTACTAAAGGATATCTTACCTTCTAATGCAATTTCGTTTAGGTATGTAGATGTGATTTGTGTTTAGCCAACAAATGATATTTTACAAACATTTCTCCCTTTACTTAATAATTTAGTACCTTCCATCAACTGTAGTGTAGGAAATGAAAATAGTGGTATGTTACGATTTTTAGATTGCATGATCTATAGGGATGGGAACAAGTTTAAGTTTAGCATATAAAAAAAACTGACCAATGTATTCTCATATATCCATTATTACTCAATTCAACATGGAGTTAAACTATCATCATATCATTCCAGTCTATGTTCCTTACGGCATCACGTATTTGCAGTCCAAAGTTTATTGATGACGAGTTGAGTTTGAGAAGATATGTTCTATTGCATCGAATTTAAAGTATCCTAGATCTTTAAAGTGATAAATCCCTTAAGTTGGCAAAGAAATCATTTTATAGAGTTGAACCCAAACCCCTTTGACACCAAGAACCTTTTAGTTCTCCCTTTTATATTAATTTTACTTCTATGTTGCTTAGATCCTTTACTGTAAATGTTGCCTTCAGCAACAACAATACTATAAAGAATATCTTAAGAAATCGCCAGAAAGTTCTGCAGGATGCATCTATGGAGTGTCATGTAGAAATTGATGTTTTATTTATGTTGGGCAGACTGGTAAGGATCTTTCAGTTAGACTTGAGCAACATAGATATAATAAAAGAACAGGACAGGAATCAAATGCCTTGTTTAATCACGTTAAAAATTATGATCATTGTATTGACTGGAGTAATGCCATCCCAGTTGTTAATTCTAACTCGTGTACCACGAGAAATATAATTGAATCTCCTATTGTTAAATACACAAAGAATTGTATGTAACATTGATATTAGTGAAGGTCTATGCAAATTGGATAGCTTTATTGTTATTAAGATTTGTAAATAGTTCTTGTGCACATAAGTTTATGATACGCTTGTTTGTAGACTCGAAAGCACCCGACCTACATTCGGGTAGTCACTTGTTTACCAAATGGCGTCCTAGCAACGTCTCTTCGTTGTATATCAACTGTCTGTTATATTTCTTTCTTGTATATCCCCGATGATGTGATTATTACACGAAAGTGCACTTGGGCACTTATCGTGTTTCATTTCTCCTTGGAATCGTAGAAAGTGGTCATTTGTGATCCTCTCTTATATATATTGGAGGTGGAAAGATGGAGTGAAAAAGATTTTGTGTGATCGGGGCCTGAACATGCAGGAGGGTGAAAGGAGGGCAAGGAATAGAGTGAATTGGAGCGATGTGGTTATACCGGGGTTGACGTGCTGTCAGTGGATTGAATCAAGGCATGTGAAGCGTCTGGGGTAAACCATGGAAAGCTGTGTAGGTATGTATATTTTGCGTGTGTGGACGTATGTATATACATATGTATGGGGGTGGGTTGGGCCATTTCTTTCGTCTGTTTCCTTGCGCTACCTCGCAAACGCGGGAGACAGCGACAAAGCAAAAAAAAAAAAAAAAAAAAAAAAAAATATATATATATATATATATATATATATATATATATATATATATATATATATATATATATATATTATCCCTGGGGATAGGGGAGAAAGAATACTTCCCACATATTCCCTGCGTGTCGTAGAAGGCGACTAAAGAGGGAGCGGGGGACTGGAAATCCTCCCCTCTCGTTTTTTTTTTTTTTTTTATCAATTTTCCTAAAGAAGGAACAGAGAAGTGGGCGAAGTGAGGATATTCCCTCAAAGGCCCAGTCTTCTGTTCTTAACGCTACTTCGCTCACGCGTGAAATGGCATAAAAGAAAAAAAAAAAAAAAAAAAAAAAAAAATATATATATATATATATATATATATATATATATATATATATTGTTGACTGGTTGGTAAGGCTATTTAATGTATGTATGATTCATGGTGAGGTGCCTGAGTATTGGCGGAATGCTTGCATAGTGCCATTGTACAAAGGCAAAGGGGATAAGAGTGAGTGCTCAGATTACAGAGGTAAAAGTTTGTTGAGTATTCCTGGTAAATTATATGGAAGGGTATAGATTGAGAGGGTGAAGGCATGTACAGAGCATCAGATTGGGGAAGAGCAGTGTGGTTTCAGAGGTGGTAGAGGATGTGTGGATCAGGTGTTTGCTTTGAAGAATGTATGTGAGAAATACTTAGAAAAGCAAATGGATTTGTATGTAGCATTTATGGATCTGGAGAAGGCATATGATAGAGTTGATAGAGGTGCTCTGTGGAAGATATTAAGAATATATGGTGTGGGAGGCAAGTTGTTAGAATCAGTGAAAAGTTTTTATCGAGGATGTAAGGCATGTGTACGTGTAGGAAGAGAGGAAAGCGATTGGTTCTCAGTGAATGTAGGTTTGCGGCAGGGGTGTGTGATGTCTCCATGGTTGTTTAATTTGTTTATGGATGGGGTTGTTAGGGAGGTAAATTCAAGAATTTTGGAAAGAAGGGCAAGTATGCAGTCTGTTGTAGATGAGAGAGCTTGGGAAGCGAGTCAATTGTTGTTCGCTGATGATACAGCGCTGGTGGCTGATTCATGTGAGAAACTGCAGAAGCTGGTTACTGAGTTTGGTAAAGTGTGTGAAAGAAGAAAGTTGAGAGTAAATGTGAATAAGAGCAAGGTTATTAGTAGGGTTGAGGGTCAAGTCAATTGGGAGGTAAGTTTGAATGGAGAAAAACTGGAGGAAGTAAAGTGTTTTAGATATCTGGGAGTGGATCTGGCAGCGGATGGAACCATGGAAGCGGAAGTAAGTCATAGGGTGGGGGAGGGGGCGAAAATCCTGGGAGCCTTGAAGAATGTGTGGAAGTCGAGAACATTATCTCCGTAAGCAAAAATGGGTATGTTTGAAGGAATAGTGGTTCCAACAATGTTGTATGGTTGCGAGGCGTGGGCTATGGATAGAGTTGTGCGCAGGAGGGTGGATGTGCTGGAAATGAGATGTTTGAGGACAATATGTGGTGTGAGGTGGTTTGATCGAGTAAGTAATGTAAGGGTAAGAGAGATGTGTGGTAATAAAAAGAGCGTGGTTGAGAGAGCAGAAGAGGGTGTTTTGAAATGGTTTGGGCACATGGAGAGAATGAGTGAGGAAAGATTGACCAAGAGGATATATGTGTCAGAGGTGGAGGGAACGAGAAGTGGGAGACCAAATTGGAGGTGGAAAGATGGAGTGAAAAAGATTTCGTGTGATCGGGGCCTGAACATGCAGGAGGGTGAAAGGCGGGCAAGGAACAGAGTGAATTGGATCGATGTGGTATACCGGGGTCGACGTGCTGTCAGTGGATTGAATCAGGGCATGTGAAGCGTCTGGGGTAAACCATGGAAAGTTGTGTGGGGCCTTTATGTGGAAAGGGAGCTGTGGTTTCGGGCATTATTGCATGACATCTGGAGACTAAGTGTGAATGAATGGGGCCTTTGTTGTCTTTTCCTGGCGCTGCCTCGCGCACATGAGGGGGGAAGGGGATGTTATTCCGTGTGTGGCGGGATGGCGATGGGGGTGAGTAGGGGCAGACAGTGTGAATTGTGTGTATATGTGTGTGTCTGTGTGTGTATATATGTGTGTACGTTGGGATGTGTAGGTGTGTATGTTTGCGTGTGTGGACGTGTGTGTATGTACATGTGTATGGGGGTGGGTTGGGCCATTTCTTTCGTCTGTTTCCTTGCGCTACCTCGCAGGCGCGGGAGACAGCGACAAAGCAAAATAAATAAATGAATATATATATATATATATATATATATATATATATATATATATATATATTTTTCTTTTTTTTCTTTCAAACTATTTGCCATTTCCCGCATTAGCGAGGTAGCGTTAAGAACAGAGGACTGGGCCTTTGAGGGAACACCCTCACCTGGCCCAATTCTCTGTTCCTTCTTTTGGAAAATTAAGAAAAAACGAGAGGGGAGGATTTCCAGCCCCCCGCTCCCTCCCCTTTTAGTCGCCTTCTACGACACGCAGGGAATACGTGGGAAGTATTCTTTCTCCCCTATCCCCAGGGATATATATATATATATATATATATATATATATATATATATATATATATATATATATATATAAATATATATATATATATATATTTTTTTTTTTTTTTTTTTTTTTTATACTTTGTCGCTGTCTCCCGCGTTTGCGAGGTAGCGCAAGGAAACAGACGAAAGAAATGGCCCAACCCCCCCCCCCCCATACACATGTACATACACACGTCCACACACGCAAATATACATACCTACACAGCTTTCCATGGTTTACCCCAGACGCTTCACATGCCTTGATTCAATCCACTGACAGCACGTCAACCCCTGTATACCACATCGCTCCAATTCACTCTATTCCTTGCCCTCCGTTCACCCTCCTGCATGTTCAGGCCCCGATCACACAAAATCTTTTTCACTCCATCTTTCCACCTCCAATTTGGTCTCCCTCTTCTCCTCGTTCCCTCCACCTCCGACACATATATCCTCTTGGTCAATCTTTCCTCACTCATTCTCTCCATGTGACCAAACCATTTCAAAACACCCTCTTCTGCTCTCTCAACCACGCTCTTTTTATTTCCACACATCTCTCTTACCCTTACGTTACTTACTCGATCAAACCACCTCACACCACACATTGTCCTCAAACATCTCATTTCCAGCACATCCATCCTCCTGCGCACAACTCTATCCATAGCCCACGCCTCGCAACCATACAGCATTGTTGGAACCACTATTCCCTCAAACATACCCATTTTTGCTTTCCGAGATAATGTTCTCGACTTCCACACATTTTTCAAGGCTCCCAAAATTTTCGCCCCCTCCCCCACCCTATGATCCACTTCCGCTTCCATGGTTCCATCCGCTGACAGATCCACTCCCAGATATCTAAAACACTTCACTTCCTCCAGTTTTTCTCCATTCAAACTCACCTCCCAATTGACTTGACCCTCAACCCTACTGTACCTAATAACCTTGCTCTTATTCACATTTACTCTTAACTTTCTTCTTCCACACACTTTACCAAACTCAGTCACCAGCTTCTGCAGTTTCTCACATGAATCAGCCACCAGCGCTGTATCATCAGCGAACAACAACTGACTCACTTCCCAAGCTCTCTCATCCCCCACAGACTTCATACTTGCCCCTCTTTCCAGGACTCTTGCATTTACCTCCCTAACAACCCCATCCATAAACAAATTAAACAACCATGGAGACATCACACACCCCTGCCGCAAACCTACATTCACTGAGAACCAATCACTTTCCTCTCTTCCTACACGTACACATGCCTTACATCCTCGATAAAAACTTTTCACTGCTTCTAACAACTTGCCTCCCACACCATATATTCTTAATACCTTCCACAGAGCATCTCTATCAACTCTATCATATGCCTTCTCCAGATCCATAAATGCTACATACAAATCCATTTGCTTTTCTAAGTATTTCTCACATACATTCTTCAAAGCAAACACCTGATCCACACATCCTCTACCACTTCTGAAACCACACTGCTCTTCCCCAATCTGATGCTCTGTACATGCCTTCACCCTCTCAATCAATACCCTCCCATATAATTTACCAGGAATACTCAACAAACTTATACCTCTGTAATTTGAGCACTCACTCTTATCCCCTTTGCCTTTGTACAATGGCACTATGCACGCATTCCGCCAATCCTCAGGCACCTCACCATGAGTCATACATACATTAAATAACCTTACCAACCAGTCAACAATACAGTCACCCCCTTTTTTAATAAATTCCACTGCAATACCATCCAATCCTGCTGCCTTGCCGGCTTTCATCTTCCGCAAAGCTTTTACTACCTCTTCTCTGTTTACCAAATCATTTTCCCTAACCCTCTCACTTTGCACACCACCTCGACCAAAACACCCTATATCTGCCACTCTGTCATCAGACACATTCAACAAACCTTCAAAATACTCATTCCATCTCCTTCTCACATCACCACTACTTGTTATCACCTCCCCATTTACGCCCTTCACTGAAGTTCCCATTTGCTCCCTTGTCTTACGCACCCTATTTACCTCCTTCCAGAACATCTTTTTATTCTCCCTAAAATTTACTGATAGTCTCTCACCCCAACTCTCATTTGCCCTTTTTTTCACCTCTTGCACCTTTCTCTTGACCTCCTGTCTCTTTCTTTTATACTTCTCCCACTCAATTGCATTTTTTCCCTGCAAAAATCGTCCAAATATATATATATATATATATATATATATATATATATATATAATATATATATATATATATATATATATATAAATATATATATATATATATATATATATATATATATATATATATATATATATATATATATATATATATATAGCGTTAATGTGATGGCCTTTATTAGGGCCTCAGCTGCCCGTGCCGTCTCATAAAACATAAAAAAGATATAAACACGTGTACATATTGTTACGAACTCAGTGCTTATTCGAGCAAGGTCGCCAGTAACATATATATGTTACAATTACTATACTGGTCCTTGTCTTTGCAAGGACGTTAGATTTGTTATATTGCACAACTCAGGATAACGCTATCTTAACGTTATGGGATTAAAACAAACACCAGTGTTAGAATTACTTATAATGAAAGAATTCAAATGTACAAGGTGAACACATAAATCAGGCACGAATCATTTACGTTAACGCTGAACATGAGTTTAACATTGAACATGAGTTAACATTCCTGATAAGATTTCAAACCAGATCTCTTTCCTTTATGACTCTTTGTTCGGTAACATTACACTTAGACCTGACGTGACACAGTAAACATCATCGTTACACTTAGGTAAACCTGACGTAACACAGTAAACATCTTCGTTACACTTAACTGAACCTGACGTAAAACAGTAAAATCATCGTTACACTTAGCTACACCTGACGTGACACAGTAAACATCTTACAAACTAGGGCAGCGGTGGCTACGGGGTTCGAGACAGGGAAAGCCTACATTACCTTGCTGGGCTCGGGGCTGCTGAAGGAATCGACTCCCAGACGATCGTCTGAGCCTTTTATCTGAAGGACCAGCAAGGCAGGAACAGCTAGCCACGCCTTGACCCGCCACCTATGGCTACGATAGGTCAGAATGACACAATTGCCCTTGATAGGTCAAAAGACTGATTGTCACGCCCTGATCTTGACGTGATTGGCTGGAGGAGGCCTAGGGTCTGGCCCACATATTCAAACTTCTTTGCTCCCTTGTCCATGACAGCAGCGAACGTACGGGATGACATACCCCGCAGCTGGCCCTACACCTTGACCTGACGCCGTTGACAAGGGTTTGGGTGCTAGAGGACTGGTCAACATCTGCTTCAAAACATAATTGCTAGGACAGTTAACACGGTCAGGGAAGTGAGATCCGAGCCGATAGCAACCACAACCTACACCAAGGCACACCATACACAGAGATACACCATACTCAAATATACGAACATGTGGGGACACACACGTGTTCGTAACAATATTCATAATTGCTCTCCTTCATCCATACTCGGCTCCACGTCGCCCCACAGGAAACGCCATCGCCACCCGATGATCCCTCCCTGAGAGTTCTCCTGGTGTTACCCAGAATATTTTTCCAGAAGGTCCTCCAGTCTAAGGCTGCGCTACTTCCAGTAGCAGGGAAAGATGGATTCTTTTGGATTCATTTTTTTGACGAGAAACTACTCCCACTGATACAGTCTTGCCAAAAGTAACTTTATTGACAGAGACATGCAGATGTTGTGTGTATTGTGGGTTATGTATATATATATATATATATATATATATATATATATATATATATATATATATATATATATATATATATAAGGTATGTACATACATGTGGGTATTTACTAATGTTATTTTTTCTTTGTTGCAGGTAAGTACCCGTTCTGAGACCACACCTTCTACCTGCAGCCTCGGGTGGTTAGTGACCAACATGTAGTAAGTGCATAACGAGGAGATGAATGGGTAGTGGAGTGAGTGTATAACGAGGAGATGAATGGGTAGTGGAGTAAGTGTATAACGAGGAGATGAATGGGTAGTGGAGTAAGTGTATAACGAGGAGATGAATGGGTAGTGGAGTAAGTGTATAACGAGGAGATGAATGGGTAGTGGAGTAAGTGTATAACGAGGAGATGAATGGGTAGTGGAGTAAGTGTATAACGATGAGATGAATGGGTAGTGGAGTAAGTGTATAACGAGGAGATGAATGGGTAGTGGAGTAAGTGTATAACGAGGAGATGAATGGGTAGTGGAGCAAGTGTATAACGAGGAGATGAATGGGTAGTGGAGTAAGTGCATAACGAGGAGATGAATGGGTTGTGGAGTGAGTGTATAACGGAGATGAATGGGTAGTGGAGTAAGTGTATAACGAGGAGATGAATGGGTAGTGGAGTAAGTGTATAACGAGGAGATGAATGGGTAGTGGAGTAAGTGTATAACGAGATGAATGGGTAGTGGAGTAAGTGTATAACGAGGAGATGAATGGGTAGTGGAGTAAGTGTATAACGAGGAGATGAATGGGTAGTGGAGTAAGTGTATAACGAGGAGATGAATGGGTAGTGGAGTAAGTGTATAACGAGGAGATGAATGGGTAGTGGAGTAAGTGTATAACGAGGAGATGAATGGGTAGTGGAGTAAGTGTATAACGAGGAGATGAATGGGTAGTGGAGTAAGTGTATAACGAGGAGATGAATGGGTAGTGGAGTAAGTGTATAACGAGATGAATGGGTAGTGGAGTAAGTGTATAACGAGGAGATGAATGGGTAGTGGAGTGAGTGCATAACGAGGAGATGAATGGGTAGTGGAGTAAGTGTATAACGAGGAGATGAATGGGTAGTGGAGTGAGTGCATAACGAGGAGATGAATGGGTAGTGGAGTGAGTGCATAACGAGGAGATGAATGGGTAGTGGAGTGAGTGCATAACGAGGAGATGAATGGGTAGTGGAGTAAGTGCATAACGAGGAGATGAATGGGTAGTGGAGTGAGTGCATAACGAGGAGATGAATGGGTAGTGGAGTGAGTGCATAACGAGGAGATGAATGGGTAGTGGAGTAAGTGTATAACGAGGAGATGAATGGGTAGTGGATTAAGTGTATAACGAGGAGATGAATGGGTAGTGGAGGATGTGCATAACGAGGAGATGAATGGGTAGTGGAGTGAGTGCATAACGAGGAGATGAATGGGTAGTGAAGGAAGTGCATAACGAGGAGATGAATGGGTAGTGGAGTGAGTGCATAACGAGGAGATGAATGGGTAGTGGAGGAAGTGCATAACGAGGAGATGAATGGGTAGTGGAGTAAGTGCATAACGAGGAGATGAATGGGTAGTGGAGTGAGTGCATAACGAGGAGATGAATGGGTAGTGGAGTAAGTGCATAACGAGGAGATGAATGGGTAGTGGAGTGAGTGCATAACGAGGAGATGAATGGGTAGTGGAGTGAGTGCATAACGAGGAGGTGAATGGGTAGTGGAGTGAGTGCATAACGAGGAGATGAATGGGTAGTGGAGTGAGTGCATAACGAGGAGATGAATGGGTAGTGGAGTGAGTGCATAACGAGGAGATGAATGGGTGGTGGAGTGAGTGCATAACGAGGAGATGAATGGGTAGTGGAGGAAGTGCATAACGAGGAGATGAATGGGTAGTGGAGTGAGTGCATAACGAGGAGATGAATGGGTAGTGGAGTGAGTGCATAACGAGGAGATGAATGAGTAGTGGAGTAAGTGTATAACGAGGAGATGAATGGGTAGTGGAGTGAGTGTATAACGAGGAGATGAATGGTTAGTGGAGTAAGTGCATAACGAGGAGATGAATGGGTAGTGGAGTAAGTGCATAACGAGATGAGTGGGTTGTGGAGTAAGTGCATAACGAGGAGATGAGTGGGTAGTGGAGTAAGTGCATAACGAGGAGATGAATGGGTAGTGGAGTAAGTGCATAACGAGGAGATTAATGGGTTGTGGAGTAAGTGCAGAACGAGGAAATGAATGGGCAGTGACTATATATGACTGTTTCACAATCTCTTGTGCTCGTGTGGTGCGACAGTGGCTGTCGTGTCCCGGCTTGCAGGGGTTGAACCCTGGGGAGGTCTGTGGGGCGTGGATGTTGGCCGCTCCGGCAATGGTTTTGTGTTGGAAACCTAGCAAGAGATGGTGTGTGTGTGTGTGTGTGTGTGTGTGTGTGTGTGTGTGTGTGTGAATTTTAGTAAGTTATGTGATTTGATTTACGATTCCTCACGTAATGGCTTGGGCAAGATTTCACAGGCACTCTTAAGGCAGCCGTGAGTGTGTATAAACAAAGGTGAGTTACTGGGGATAGGCTGACCCCCCTTCCCCATATATTAAGCAAGGAGTGAAAAATGATGGTAAGAGTCAGCTGTTGTAGTGATGGTAGTGACTACAACACCCGGATAAGAACGTGGATTATAACAGCTTTGGATGAATTGATTTATTATCTGAGGTTTGTTAAGCGCTAGAACCTAATGGTTATTAAGCGCTGTGTAGCATGCAATTTATATTTAAAAGTTTCTCAACTATTTACATATAGTTATATATTATGGCTCCTTTTACATACATCAAAAAACTAATATTTTTTTTTTATTGAATTATATATTTTGCCCTGAAAAAATTCATTAGTCCGTTTACACTGACTTTATTTTTTGATTCCTCTAATTTTGCCTTCCTTATTTGATTCATATATGACTTCGACCGCCATATTTATGGCATTCCATCAGTGATACTCGGCAGTAGTGTTGCAGGTCCTGGTGTGGCATAATGCAGCAGGTCTCATTAAGTGACCTGCGTCAATGTAGCATGACCAATCATCAGTCGAGAAAGAATTGTCTCAAAATGTTGTTTGCCGTTGCAAAGAGCTACGTCATACGTCAACACCTTTCTTTGTAGTTCGTTATACATACATCTAACATTCCACTTGGCTCATGAAATCATCGAGATAACTTACATATGTAGATTGCTGGCTATTGCTGCTTTAGCTTTGCCATCATTATAGCCGAGACCAACATGTCCTAGACACCAGCAGAATTCTACACCCTTATCCTTTCAGTGGATTCCGACACTGCAGTCTTGGATTTCTCAGTTGTGGGGCGTAGCGGCGGGTAGTATGACGGTGTGGCGTGCACACCCGGGCGGGGTACACGTGATCATTCCCACGCGACTTAATGTTTGCGAGGAAGAAAAAAGGAATGTTTCTTTAAAGCTTGTTGCACTAGTTGACATTCCATATACAGTGATTACCTGGTTATGATTATGATGGCAGTGATAGCTGATGAGCCTAGTCATGACCTTGGACTTAGCACGTGCATAGAGCAGTTCAAGTGTAAACTGATGGATAATGCAGACACGATGAAGTAGCATTGACATGGCTGAAGCTGTGTTTGGTTGGGACTTGTAACCAGGCGTTATCTATGTCTACAGGTCACTAGGAAGTAGTCTCATGGATGTAGTCCTTAATAATTCTCTCCCTCCGTAATACCTGTGCCATCTTATGGTGTTGTCGCAAAGGTCGGGATATTCAGTTAATAAGCAACAACCAATTTTCTCCGACTCTCCATGTTCACGTAGGGATGAACTCTCTCAGTTGCCCCGTCATTCCTGTACTTTTGTTTTCATGGTTTTTGACATGTTCTTCATCGTCATTATGAAATGTTTTTATCACCAGATTGTTATCGGTCTGCAGGTGTATATGTTTGCCACTTTTATAGTTGTATAGATTAACATTTTAATTTTTCCTTTTACAAGCGTCATAACTCTAGAGTTTAGATTGACAGAAATTTCAAAAATTGTACCATTCACGTAATAGGTAGACACAAAGATAATGACTTTTTTTTTTCACTTTAAGCGACGGCAAAAGGCAGGTGTATGTATGGTAGAGGCTGGTGTGTGATTGCACCGGCTTCACCTCTGGAAGCGTCGTTGAGACTTCTCTCCATGGATTCACTGAACACATGATGAAGACTTTAGTATTCTCAGCTCTGGAAAATCTTGCTTTTGTGTCATGGTGGAAGTTTCACTTTTTGTTTCTTTGTTGTATTTAGAAATAGACTAATGTTAGATCCGTGTTGTTGCTCAGATTAGGTCAGTACTCATGTATACGGACACTATGAGTTAGGTTACATGGGTGGGTGATGGCTCCCCTGTAATCAGTACATTAGACACACCATTGCCCAGGTAGAGGAATAGGACGTCAAGTACGTTTGTGTCAGTGGACTGTTGACAAGGTTCATAATTCATGAGACCTGGAGGCCAGAAGTCTATGATAAATGGACACTTGTGTAATGTTGTAACGCGTGCTGATGTGGTCCATCACATACCTAACACAGTATCTGCCTGACGATCACGTTCTGTCAGCCTTATGTATTTGTATGCTAATGTGATCCTGTCTCTTAGTGTATCACAACAGTGTATAGTTCTGGTCTCGTGTTTGCCGAGTGTTATTGTATTTCCCCTCATAATACTGGATGCTAAGTCTCCCAGCATCTCCTGAGATAACTCTTAAGGAAGTATATATCTCCAACTAGAACCAACTTGTTATATTTAGGCAGATCTTGATAGAGATACGGTACGATACGTTTTCCATTGTTTATATTTGTAAGTAGCTGCGGTGTACATTTATTTATTACTGTTTGCTACTTGAGGCGTTGTAGTTGGAAGTTTGAGCCTGACAGTTCAGGATACTTCCGTATGTCTGACGGTTCACATGTAAGAGAAAGTTATGTATTTGTTTCAAGTTTATGGTGGGTGTTGACTCTCACATTGTCTCATGCACGACGGCTTGACCATTAAGGACGATGGGACGACACGAGCACTAAGCGACGACCATTAGGTATGATGGCCTCACCCTGAACCTGACACTTGAGAGTGGGATCAGAGGTCCCACGGTGATGCCCAAGCGTCGTGCTGGTGAGGTGTAGGATCGTACCGACGCGTCGTCCTCGAGGAGTTAACACTTCGTAAGGCGATGAGGCTCGTTCATTCTCTCCTCACGCTGCGCAGTGAACTGAACACCGGAAGCTGATTTGTTAATGAGCCCCGGGGAGAGCCTCGTCGCATTTGTTGTGGGTTGAATAATGAAGAGGGAGTGGAAGACGAGGAAAGGAGGAAGGTGAGTGTTCGGTGGGGTGGGGTGTGGTTTCCCTCCCAGTATGTGGGAGGGAAACTCGGATCTGGTGCGCTCTGTTGGACGGAACACCTTGCCGGTGTTGGTCGTATGTTGCAGTGTTGCAGTTTACCAGGAGTATTCTTCAGGGGTTTAGAGTACTGTAAATATCTGTCCAGTGCCATTTTAGATATCTCCACCGTGGATCCCAAAGCGTTTCTGGTGATGGCACTCGTGCGAACGTCTTCCGTTGGGTGCTCCAGTCATCTCTGGTTTCAGCTCCGCCGTCAAGGGTGCTGGGCAACAAGGGAGCCATCCCCTGGTATTATCGAGCTGCTGCAGGGGTGTCATGTATGAACAAAGGACGTGGAAAGAATTGATTAATTAACTTATACATTGTAGAGCATGAGTGTCTTCATGATCTGATTTGATAAGATAAATGAATCTGGTGTTCCCGTGTTCCATTACTTGCATCTATGACGTGGCCAGGATGGGGGATGGCGTGGAGGGGTAGTGTGGAGCATTATGTGTCCTTGGTGGTATTGTGGAGCTGGAGTTGGGGTAGTGTGGAGCATCTTTGACAAGGATGGGGTAGTAGGGGGATGATGTGGAGCATCATGCGGCCCGTGGGCCCCTCTCCCTGCAGCAGGAGCCAAGCCTGGTCATCACAGTAGTGAGACGGCTTAGTCACGGGGGAACAAAGCGGCGGGTCCCGAGGCCGCCGTCTGCTGGCCCGACACTGACTGGGACGTTCTTCCGGGCGGCGAGTTTACTGAGCATGGGCGGGATGTGTTTGTGTAAAGTCTTGAGTGTGTGTAGTATGTGTAAAGTCTTGAGTGTGTGTATAGGTCACCGTGATTTATTATTAGAAAACGTTTGTTTTGTCAAAAAATAAAAAAAATAAAACCACATTTTCTAAAGTTTTTCGGACAATTTCTCTTTGAAAAGAGGAAACAATCTTAGTAGTGAGAACTCGCTTGGCTTCGCGTTTAGTGAAGTTCCAGGTAAACTTCAAAAATCAGGATTAGATTTTATTCTTCGTGGAGTGTTGACCGGAGTGCAACACCCACCCAGAGGTGTTGAGGGGAAAAATGTCCCAGATGTGGGAAAACAAGAATTGGAGGAATTGGCTAAAGTGAGAGTGAGGCCGAGACACTTGAACAAGGCCCTTGTTCCTCTGAACCTAACAGAAAAAACATCATCATTCTTGCCTTTTTGTCCCTTTTTTGTTTTTTTGTTCTTTCTGTTTGTGTCCCTTCTCAGTTCGTATGGGCTTGGTCTAATTTTTGTTCACTTTTGTTATATATATATATATATATATATATATATATATATATATATATATATATATATATATATATATATATATATATATATTTCTTTCATACTATTCGCCATTTCCCGTGTCAGCGAGGTAGCGTTAAGAACAGAGGACTGGGCCTCTGAGGAAACATCCTCATCCAGCCCCCTTCTCTGTTCCTTCCTTTGGAAAAAAAAAAAAAAAAGAGAGAGAGGGGAGGATTCCCAGCCCCCCGCTCCCTTCCCTTTTAGTCGCCTTCTACGACACGCAGGGAATACGTGGGAAGTATTCTTTCTCCCCTATCCCCAGGGATATATATATATATATATATATATATATATATATATATATATATATATGTTTATGGATGGGGTTGTTAGGGAGGTGAATGCAAGAGTTTTGGAAAGAGGGGCAAGTATGAAGTCTGTTGGGGATGAGAGAGCTTGGGAAGTGAGTCAGTTGTTGTTCGCTGATGATACAGCGCTGGTGGCTGATTCATGTGAGAAACTGCAGAAGCTGGTGACTGAGTTTGGTAAAGTGTGTGTGAAAGAAGAAAGTTAAGAGTAAATGTGAATAAGAGCAAGGTTATTAGGTACAGTAGGGTTGAGGGTCAAGTCAGTTGGGAGGTAAGTTTGAATGGAGAAAAACTAGAGGAAGTGAAGTGTTTTAGATATCTGGGAATGGATCTGGCAGCGGATACACATGTATATACATACGTCCACACACGCAAATATACATACCTACACAGCTTTCCATGGTTTACCCCAGACGCTTCACATGCCCTGATTCAATCCACTGACAGCACGCCAACCCCGGTATACCACATCGATCCAATTCACTCTGTTCCTTGCCCGCCTTTCACCCTCCTGCATGTTCAGGCCCCGATCACACAAAATCTTTTTCACTCCATCTTTCCACCTCCAATTTGGTCTCCCACTTCTCGTTCCCTCCACCTCCGAAACATATATCCTCTTGGTCAATCTTTCCTCACTCGTTCTCTCCCATGTGCCCAAACCATTTCAAAACACCCTCTTCTGCTCTCTCAACCACGCTCTTTTTATTTCCACACATCTCTCTTACCCTTACATTACTTACTCGATCAAACCACCTCACACCACACATTGTCCTCAAACATCTCATTTCCAGCACATCCTCCCTCCTGCGCACAACTCTATCCATAGCCCACGCCTCGCAACCATACAACATTGTTGGAACCACTATTCCTTCAAACATACCCATTTTTGCTTTTCGAGATAATGTTCTCGACTTCCACACATTCTTCAAGGCTCCCAGAATTTTCGCCCCCTCACCCACCCTGTGATCCACTTCCGCTTCCATGGTTCCATCCGCTGCCAGATCCACTCCCAGATATCTAAAACACTTCACTTCCTCCAGTTTTTCTCCATTCAAACTCACCTCCCAATTGACTTGACCCTCAACCCTACTAATAACCTTTCTCTTATTCACATTTACTCTTAACTTTCTTCTTTCACACACTTTACCAAACTCAGTCACCAGCTTCTGCAGTTTCTCACATGAATCAGCCACCAGCGCTGTATCATCAGCGAACAACAACTGACTCACTTCCCAAGCTCTCTCATCCACAACAGACTTCATACTTGCCCTTCTTTCCAAAACTCTTGCATTCACCTCCCTAACAACCCCATCCATAAACAAATTAAACAACCATGGAGACATCACACACCCCTGCCGCAAACCTACATTCACTGAGAACCAATCACTTTCCTCTCTTCCTACACGTACACATGCCTTACATCCTCGATAAAAACTTTTCACTGCTTCTAACAACTTTCCTCCCACACCATATATTCTTAATACCTTCCACAGAGCATCTCTATCAACTCTATCGTATGCCTTAGGCGACTAGAGGGGACGGGAGCGGGGGGCCAGAAATCCTCCCCTCCTTGTATTTTTTTAACTTTCTAAAATGGGAAACAGATATATATATATATCCCTGGGGATAGGGGAGAAAGAATACTTCCCACGTATTCCCTGCGTGTCGTAGAAGGCGACTAAAAGGGGAGGGAGTGGGGGGCTGGAAATCCTCCCCTCTCAATTTTTTTTAATTTTCCAAAAGAAGGAACAGAGAAGGGGGCAGGTGAGGATATTCCCTCAGTGGCCCAGTTCTCTGTTCTTAACGCTACCTCGCTAACGCGGGAAATGGCGAATAGTTTGAAAAAAAAAAAAAATATATATATATATATATATATATATATATATATATATATATATATATATATATATATGTCTTTGTATGTATATGTATGTATACGTTGAAATGTATAGGCATGTATATTTGCATGTGTTGACGTGTATGTATATACATGTGTATGTGGGTGGGTTGGTCCATTTTTTCGTCTTTTCTTGCGCTACCTCGCTAACGCGGGAGACAGCGAGAAAGTATAATAAGAAAAGTGATAAAAATGAAATGAAAATATATATGTGTGTGTATTTTGTTTGCTCCTTTAGTCTTGTGTTCTTGTCAGCAATTGATTTGATTCTGTTTCCTTGTAGAATGGCTCCTGTTGTGTTTTCTGTAACTTCCTATTGCACACTCGATATAATTTCGGTTATGTTAACTCCTGCTGCATTTCCTATTATGTTAATTTCCTCTTGTTCATTTTAACCCCTGTTGTATTTTTTATGTTTATTAGTAACTCTGTTATATTTCCTGTTGATCATTCTCTCTCTCTCTCTCTCTCTCTCTCTCTCTCTCTCTCTCTCTCTCTCTCTCTCTCTCTCTCGGTTCTTGTTTGCTCTTTTCTTTTTTTTTTTTTTTTTTTTTAATCTTAGCTGAGACGTCACGGGCAGCTGAGACTAATCGAGGCCATCTAATGATATATATATATATATATATATATATATATATATATATATATATATATATATATATATATATATATATATATATATTTTTTTTTTTTTTTTTTTTTTTTTTTTTTTCATACTATTCGCCATTTCCCGCGATAGCGAGGTAGCGTTAAGAACAGAGGACTGGGCCTTTGAGGGAATATCCTCACCTGGCCCTCTTCTCTGTTCCTTCTTTTGGAAAATTAAAAAAAAAAAAAAACGAGAGGGGAGGATTTCCAGCCCCCCGCTCCCTTCCCTTTTAGTCGCCTTCTACGACACGCAGGGAATACGTGGGAAGTATTCTTTCTCCCCTATCCCCAGGGATAATATATATATATATATATATATATATATATATATATATATATATACCCTAGCCTGAGCCAGGTACCCTTTTCTATCGACCCACCCGTCGGGGTGGATGAGCCAGTGGGTTGACTGGAACGACTGCCGCAACCAGGATTCGAACCTATGCGCTCGACCCTCAGCGTCCCATGAATGCTTCAAAGTCAGGATCGCTAACTGCTGCACCACCTCTAGTTTGTCTCGCTCTACTCTTATTAGCGCTCTTATGTTTGGTTCCTGTTGTTCTTTTGTTAGCTGCAGTTATGTGTCGTCCTGTTACGTATAGTTAGTTTTTGTTCTGTTCGTGTTGGGAACTTTATTTTTAGGCCGCCATACTTGTTAGCCCCTCGTGTGTGTGTGTGTGTGTGTGTGTGTGTGTGTGAAGTTGTTTTTGATGGATCCTGATGATTCTCTTGTTGTTCTTGTTTGCTTTTGTCACCCATTGTTTTTGTGTGCTCATGTTCTAGTTGATTTCTTTGTTCTCTTCTTGTTTGTACATGATGTCTCATGTTGTTGTGTCCTTGTTTTCGTAAAGAGCTTGTTGTGTCGTGTGTTTGTTAGCTTTTATTGTATTTCACCATGTTCTCGTTAGCTTCGGGTGGTTCCTGTTGTTTTTGTTAACTCCTGTTGTGCAGCCCACTGGTCTCGTGAGCATGTGTAGTTTGTCACTGTTCTTTCAGGTGCATGATATTATGTTGTTCTGTGATTTGTTGTTTTCCGTAGTTACGGTTCTGTTTGCTGTTGTTCTGTCGACCCTGGGTGCTCCTGTGTTGTGTTAGCCGTTGTCTTGCTTTCCACTGCTGTACTTATTGCTGATTTGTTGTGTTTCCCGTTGTTCATTGGTCTCCTGTTCCTCCATTTTCTCTGCTTTCCACATACTTTCTTGTCTGCGTCCTCGTACCTTTCCATTATTTCTTGTTTCTCTTTATCTCTCTTTATTTCTCCTTATCTCGCTAGCTCCTCCTTCAGGTTCCCAGGTCTATCCAGCAATCCTTGTCATTCCTCATATGTATATTGATTTTCACGTCTTCTTTGTCTTCTCTATTCATCTCATTTTGTTTTATTTTCTTTCACCATTCGTCATTGTTTTGCTTGTTCTCACTTTCACCCCTTATATGAAGGGAAGGGTTGTGCAGGGGTGGTTGGAAGGTTATGTGAAGGGAAGCTTGTCTGGCGCTGGTTGGGGGTTATGTGAAGGGTAGGGTATGTGGGGTTGGCTGCGGAGGTTGTGAAAGGAGGGGTGTGTGGGGTTGGCTGGGGGTTATGTGAAGGGAGGAATGTTTTGGGGTTGGCTAGGGGGTTAGGTGAAGGGAGGGGTGTTTGGGGTTGGCTGGGGGGTTATGTGAAGGTTAGGGGTGTGTGGGGTTGGCTGGGAGGATATGTGAAGGGAGGGGTGTGTGGGGTTGGCTGGGGGGTTATGTGAAGGGAGGGGTGTATTGGGTTGGTTAGGGGGTTATGTGAAGGGAAGGGTGTGTGAGGTTGGCTGGGGGGATTATGTGAAGAGTGTTGTGTGAGGTGGGCTGGGGGTTATGTGAAGGGAAGGGTGTGTGAGGTTGGCTGGGGGATTATGTGAAGGGAGGGATGTGTGAGGTTGGCTGGGGGGTTATGTGAAGGGAAGGGTGTGTGAGATTGGCTGGGGGATTATGTGAAGGGAGGGGTGTGTGGGGTTGGCTGGGGGGTTATGTGAAGGGAGGGATGTGTGAGGTTGGCTGGGGGGTTATGTGAAGACAAGGGTGTGTGAGGTTGGCTGGGGGATTATGTGAAGGGAGGGGGTGTGTGGGGTTGGCTGGGGGGTTATGTGAAGGGAGGGGTGTGTGGGGTTGGCTGGGGGTTATGTGAAGGGAGGGGTGTGTGGGGTTGGCTGGGGGTTATGTGAAGGGAGGGGTGTGTGAGGTTGGCTGGGGGTGTGGGCCGTGATTAATGTGTAGCCATCTGTTTATCTGGCAAGGCTCAGGCTGCAGCCGCTGACATTTACAGCAGACCGGCTCACTGGCTGTTCCCCAGCACCAGTGTCACGGCTCACTGGCTGTTAGCCCAGCACCGGTACCACGGCCCATTAGATGACGTCCAGCACCGGTGTCACAGCTCACTAGATGTTGTCCAGCACCGGTGTCACAGCTCACTAGATGTTGTCCAGCACCGGTGTCACAGCTCACTAGATGTTGTCCAGCACCGGTGTCACAGCTCATATGCTGTCCAGCACCGGTGTCACAGCTCACTAGATGTGGTCCAGCACCTGTGTCACAGCTCACTAGGTGTTGTCCAGCACCTGTGTCACAGCTCACTAGGTGTTGTCCAGCACCGGTGTCATGGCTCACTAGATGTTGTCCAGCACCTGTGTCACAGCTCGCTAGATGTTGTCCAGCACCGGTGTCATGGCTCACTAGATGTTGTCCAGCACCTGTGTCACAGCTCGCTAGATGTTGTCCAGCACCTGTGTCACAGCTCACTAGATGTAGTCCAGCACCGGTGTCACAGCTCACTAGATGTTGTCCAGCACTGGTGTCACGGCACGCTGGGTGTTGTCCAGCACCGGTGTCACAGCTCACTAGATGTTGTCCAGCACCGGTGTCACGGCTTACTAGATGTTGTCCAGCACCGGTGTCACAGCTCACTAGATGTAGTCCAGCACCGGTGTCACAGCTCACTAGATGTTGTCCAGCACTGGTGTCACGGCACGCTGGGTGTTGTCCAGCACCGGTGTCACGGCTCACTAGATGTTGTCCAGCACCGGTGTCACGGCTCACTAGATGTTGTCCAGCACCGGTGTCACAGCTCACTAGATGTTGTCCAGCACCGGTGTCACAGCTCACTAGATGTAGTCCAGCACCGGTGTCACAGCTCACTAGATGTTGTCCAGCACCGGTGTCACAGCTCACTAGATGTTGTCCAGCACCGGTGTCACAGCTCACTAGGTGTTGTCCAGCACCGGTGTCACAGCTCACTAGGTGTTGTCCAGCACCGGTGTCACAGCTCACTAGGTGTTGTCCAGCACCGGTGTCACAGCTCACTAGATGTTGTCCAGCACCGGTGTCACAGCTCACTAGATGTAGTCCAGCACCGGTGTCACAGCTCACTAGATGTTGTCCAGCACCGGTGTCACAGCTCACTAGATGTTGTCCAGCACCGGTGTCACAGCTCACTAGGTGTTGTCCAGCACCGGTGTCACAGCTCACTAGGTGTTGTCCAGCACCGGTGTCACAGCTCACTAGGTGTTGTCCAGCACCGGTGTCACAGCTCACTAGATGTTGTCCAGCACCGGTGTCACAGCTCACTAGGTGTTGTCCAGCACCGGTGTCACAGCTCACTAGGTGTTGTCCAGCACCGGTGTCACAGCTCACTAGGTGTTGTCCAGCACCGGTGTCACAGCTCACTAGATGTTGTCCAGCACCGGTGTCACAGCTCACTAGATGTTGTCCAGCACCGGTGTCACAGCTCATATGCTGTCCAGCACCGGTGTCACAGCTCACTAGATGTGGTCCAGCACCTGTGTCACAGCTCACTAGGTGTTGTCCAGCACCTGTGTCACAGCTCACTAGGTGTTGTCCAGCACCGGTGTCATGGCTCACTAGATGTTGTCCAGCACCTGTGTCACAGCTCGCTAGATGTTGTCCAGCACCGGTGTCATGGCTCACTAGATGTTGTCCAGCACCTGTGTCACAGCTCGCTAGATGTTGTCCAGCACCTGTGTCACAGCTCACTAGATGTAGTCCAGCACCGGTGTCACAGCTCACTAGATGTTGTCCAGCACTGGTGTCACGGCACGCTGGGTGTTGTCCAGCACCGGTGTCACGGCTCACTAGATGTTGTCCAGCACCGGTGTCACGGCTTACTAGATGTTGTCCAGCACCGGTGTCACAGCTCACTAGATGTAGTCCAGCACCGGTGTCACAGCTCACTAGATGTTGTCCAGCACTGGTGTCACGGCACGCTGGGTGTTGTCCAGCACCGGTGTCACGGCTCACTAGATGTTGTCCAGCACCGGTGTCACGGCTTACTAGATGTTGTCCAGCACCGGTGTCACAGCTCACTAGATGTTGTCCAGCACCGGTGTCACAGCTCACTAGATGTAGTCCAGCACCGGTGTCACAGCTCACTAGATGTTGTCCAGCACCGGTGTCACAGCTCACTAGATGTTGTCCAGCACCGGTGTCACAGCTCACTAGGTGTTGTCCAGCACCGGTGTCACAGCTCACTAGGTGTTGTCCAGCACCGGTGTCACAGCTCACTAGGTGTTGTCCAGCACCGGTGTCACAGCTCACTAGGTGTTGTCCAGCACCGGTGTCACAGCTCACTAGATGTTGTCCAGCACCGGTGTCACAGCTCACTAGATGTTGTCCAGCACCGGTGTCACAGCTCACTAGATGTTGTCCAGCACCGGTGTCACAGCTCACTAGGTGTTGTCCAGCACCGGTGTCACAGCTCACTAGGTGTTGTCCAGCACCGGTGTCACAGCTCACTAGGTGTTGTCCAGCACCGGTGTCACAGCTCACTAGATGTTGTCCAGCACCGGTGTCACAGCTCACTAGGTGTTGTCCAGCACCGGTGTCACAGCTCACTAGGTGTTGTCCAGCACCGGTGTCACAGCTCACTAGGTGTTGTCCAGCACCGGTGTCACAGCTCACTAGATGTTGTCCAGCACCGGTGTCACAGCTCACTAGATGTAGTCCAGCACCGGTGTCACAGCTCACTAGATGTTGTCCAGCACCGGTGTCACAGCTCACTAGATGTTGTCCAGCACCGGTGTCACAGCTCACTAGATGTTGTCCAGCACCGGTGTCACAGCTCACTAGATGTTGTCCAGCACCGGTGTCACAGCTCACTAGATGTTGTCCAGCACCGGTGTCACAGCTCACTAGATGTTGTCCAGCACCGGTGTCACAGCTCACTAGATGTTGTCCAGCACCGGTGTCACAGCTCACTAGATGTTGTCCAGCACCGGTGTCACAGCTCACTAGATGTTGTCCAGCACCGGTGTCAGCTCTTTAGATGTTTTCCAGCACCGGTGTCACAGCTCACTAGATGTTGTCCAGCACCGATGTCAGCTTTTTAGATGTTTTCCAGCACCGGTGTCACAGCTCACTAGATGTTGTCCAGCACCGATGTCAGCTCTTTAGATGTTTTCCAGCACCGGTGTCACGGCTCGCTGGGTGTTGTCCAGCACCGGTGTCACGGCTCACTAGATGTTGTCCAGCACCGATGTCACAGCTCACTGGATATCGTCCAGCACCGGTGTCACAGCTCACTAGATGTTGTCCAGTACCGATGTCACAGCTCGGTGAATATCGTCCGGCACCGGCGTCACAGCTCACGAGATGTTGTCAGGCACCGGTGTCACGGCTCGCTGGGTGTTGTCAAGTATTGGTGTAACACTAGGTATTCCTCAGCTCCAGTGTCACGGCTCGCTGGGTGTTTTCAAGCACCGGTGTTACGGCTCTTTGGGTGTTGTCAGGCACTCTTGCCACGGCTCACACTCAGTGTTGTTCAGCACCGGTGTCACGCACGGTTCACTGGGTATTGTCCAACGTCGGTGTCATGGCTTACCGGGTGTTGCCAAGCACTGGTGTCACGGCTCGCCTGGTGTCGTCCAGCGTCACCAGGTGTTGTTCAGCACTGATGATTACCTATCTGTAGTGTACGGGGAAGGAGTTGTACCCTCGAGGGATCCCATCTCTTGAAATTTTCCTTCTGTCGTACAACCGCTTGAATTTGTGTGTGCTTCCTACGTTAACCATGTCCTCTGGCAGTCTCTTCCAATCATCGACCACTCCTATGCTGTAGACGTACATCTCTGCATCCTTATTCACAAGCTTCTTAATTTCGTGTTACGTCCTCTGGTTCTTCTATCCCTACGGTTCTCGTAGTAATTTCCATTTCGTGGATCTCTTTTAAAATCATACAGGTTGTGATTCGGTCACCCCTTACTTTTCTCTCTTCCAAGGTGGGTAAATTCAAAATCTCAGCCTTTCCCAGTAGCTTTGCCCTCTTAGTTCTGGCACCATCTTTGTTGCCTTCCTCTGGACCTTCTGTACGTGTCCTTTGTGCGTCTTTAGATACTGTGACCAAACCGGAGAAGCATATTTTAGTTTTGGCCTTTTGTAGGATATAAATAGCTTGCTTAATATTGATATATCGATGTAATTGTGATATTTGCCAGGAGGTGGTTTGTCTCCCTAGCTATTCCCCTTATATGGTACTATGGGGACAGGTTAGGGATGATGTCTTCTGCCAGGTCCCTCTCACACACACAATCTTGAAGCTTTCATCCCTGATAGTTAATAATCACATTGTGGCCATCTTTCATTTTGCTCCATCCTCAGTACTTTACATCATATCTGGTTGAATTTCTTCAACCACGTTTCCGACCAACTCTCGAGTCTCTCTCTTTAGGTCTCCTTGTAAGCTGATGCAACCCTCTATGTTTTTCACTTCTCATGACTTGCAACACCTGCAGACTTGTTCAAATAGGATTTTATACCTTCACATAATTCATTAATGTAGCTCGAGAAGAGTAATGATATCAGAACCGAACCCTGTGGCGCTCCGCTGGTCACATCAACCCATTTGGAAAAGGCTCCTGTGGTACGAGTCCTTTGTTCCCTCTCACTGAGATAATCTTCTATCCATCGGAGGAATTCCCCTCTTATTCCCGCATGGTGATTCACCTTTATAATCAGCCTTCCATGTGATACAGTGTCATATGCCTTATGGCAGGCCAGATACTGACAGTCCAACCAGCCTTGCCTTTTGTTCAGGACTAAGTAAGTTCACACTCTCATGAAACTCCAGGAGATTAGCTACACATGACCTCCTTTCCCTCAGACCATGCCGTCTCTTCATATGAAAATTGCTCCCACGCTGAATGTCGTCCACTTGCTTCTTAATAATCTTCCAGGACCTTACACACACCACTGGTTAGTGAGACCGGTCTGTGCTCAGCGCCTGTTTCCGGTCTTCTTTCTTATAGACAGGTATGACGTTTGCCATTTCCTTGGCATTATACCTCTCTCCAGTGACATCTTGAACTGTAATTCAAGTGGTCTGTCGAGCGTATCTGCGCACTTCTTTCCCACATATGCCGAAATTTCATTAGTACATTGAACCTTGTATGGGTCAAGGCCTTTTAATATTATTTTGATATCTTTTCTAGGTACCTCAGTGGTTTCCAAAACCACCTTTCCGTTCCATCTCTCTAACGTACGGGCTTTAGTGTCTTTCACTGTAAAAACTCTTGAATTTGCTGTTCAGTTCCTCACATATCCATACATCATCATCTACATGTTTCCCTCCGAACATCCTAGCCTGATTAGCTGCTCCTAAACTGACAATTGGCTCCTGATGAATGTATGGAATGAATTTGGATTTTCAGCTCCGTTGTTCACGATGTTCTTTTCAATCTTTTCTTATCCTGCTATACTTGTTCCGTCCCCTATTGTACCTTGCCAGTGCCAGCTGGCCAGGGTGCCGGCTATATATTCGCCAATGTACGTCTCTAAGCTCCTAAGGTGTGTAACATCTCTTGATAAATCATTCCTTCTTCTCCCTTACCATTCCCTCTGTATTTGAGGCTTGAGGTACCCATGCCACTAATCCCTCACTGTAAATTTCTTGTAACTTCTGAACATAACTCCCTGATTTCTGTTTACGTTAGAAAAAATGATAGAAATGATTGAAGTTTATGTAGTTTCCATGTTTGTCTCTTTATTTCACGTTTCGTCTGTTCTTTAGTGTCCCCTTTTGCTACATATTCAAACTCGAGCATCACATGATCACTTCGTCTAACTGGTGTATCGTGTATAATGTTCACAGTATCCATGCTAGTATGAGTGAAGTTAAGGTCTAGTAATGAGGGTGTATCAGTCTCTCTCATCGTAGTGTGTTCCGTGATGTGCTAAGTTCAGAAAATAGTCCAGTATACACTAAAAGATTTGTTTTCCATGTTTCACTATCACCATAAGAATCCAAATTCCCCGGTCTGTCTCTTTATGATTGAAATCCCACACTATATGTAACTGATCATCTTTAAGATGCGAGTGTTTCATTGCTTCTTGCACCATCCTGATTGTTCCTTCTTTGTTTTCTTCTGTATTTGTTTCGGTTTGTTGCGTTTGTTTAGAGGATTATATGCTAATAACATCACAATACTCTTCTTTCCTGTAGTTACTATTCCCAAAATGTTTTGGCTAATCCTCCCCCTCTTCTATCTTCCCTTTCCTTTCTTGCTATCATGTAGTCCTCAGGGCAGAACAGGTGAGAGCTTAACTCTGTAAAGCTTAGTTTCCACGACTCCAATACTACCAGGTGCTCTCTCCCTTATACGATTCTTGAATAATAGTTCTTTACCACTGTTAACCCATCCACATTGGAATACATTACTTTCACTCTGATAATACCCAGTTCCTAACACTCGTGCCTTCTCTGCAGTTCTGGCGAGGCTGCTTCATTCTCTTGCCGCGTGTGGCGTCACTATTTTTTTTAATTCTAACTGTACTCTTTTCTTCCTCTCTTCCTCAAATGTCACATTGGAGTATCCCACTGAATTCCACCATGCCTTTAAGATTCTTAGCTTTTCTAAGTACTTCCTGGCTAGATGACTCCAGGTCAAACGTAATCATAACTGATTACCACTTTGTTATTACTTCCGTTTCTCCTTCCTATTATCACAAAAGTCGCTTCTGGCAGCCCTGTAGCCTCCAGCACTGTTTTTGATTCACATTTTCCCCCTTCTTCCTTATCTAGTGTATGATCTTATTCCAATCCAAAAATAATCATTGATTTACGTCTATCAACTTCATGCTTTACCAAGAGTTCTGATTTTGGTGTCATCCGCTTTTCTGCGAGATCCCCAGTGTGGTAGTGTCAGCCTCCGTGTCTCTAACCATCTCCATACTCATCATTTGGGCGAGCGAGCACTGTTCCTTGCTTTCTTTACTTTTCTAAACCTTCCATCAAGAAGCCCATATTCTCCCATCTCCTCATCTCTATCAGAGCATATTACCTTTATGCTCAGTTTCCAATGTACTTGCTGTGTCTCCCTGGGTGTGTGTTCCTCTCCTTTAATCTAAACACTTGATATACTTCCAGATTTACTCCCAATCCTCGCCGCTTTCCACTTTCATCAGTCTTTGTGTATGTTTTTGGTATTTTTTAACCTGATCAGCTTTCGATATTATTCAAGAAGATTAAGTGGGCACTTGTCCTTTCCTGTATTTGACAGTCTCCTTCTAATACTCCGGCAGTTTCATGTCAAATATTGTCATCGTATTTTTCCTCTGATTGCTCATGCTTCAGTACACCAGACTGTGCCTTCTTATTATTGCTTTCATCTTCTTTCCTCAGATTTGATATTTCCTGCAGCCTCTTACCCTAAACTGTGTTTCTGTTCTTCTCTAGTCTCATGACTCCCTTCATGGTCCTTGAACTGCCTCTTAAACTTACTCAACTCTGGTTGTGTTATCCTCTGATCTTGCTCCTTCACACCATCCCTAAACATCTGGTGTCTGATGCTTTCATGACTAGTGTTGACTTCGCTTTTATCTCCCGTCTTATCTTCGCCGATCGTTGTTGTGACTGGTTGTGGTATATTCCCCTATTTAAATCCATGCTATTCGTCTCAGGTTCAGGCATGGCTGAAGGTCCTTAAAGTGCTCCTTAAAGTAATACTAGGAACAGTCATTGAAGATCACTAGAGTAAATCCTCCCTCAACCCGAGGAGAATATAGATATCCAACTGCCAGGTACTTGCCTCTTGGTCACACACACACACACGCACACACACACACACACACACACACACACACACACACACACACACACACACACACACACACACACACACTTCCTCGTGGCAGTGATGCACCTTCATTTACGCTGACTGCACCTGTTCACTTCATAGTGTTACCCAGTCATTGTCTTACAAATTGGTTCTTTTTAAAAGTTGGCAGATGAAATAAAGAAAATATCTTGATTCACCGAAGTTGGCAAAATTCCTTCGTACCATTTGCACCAGGGAAGCTTCTACTCCCAAACCCCATTTAAACTCATCTAATGCATCTACCATTCTGGGGGTCCTTTTATATGCTGCTACTCCTCTCCTTACATGTGCATAAGAGGCTTCATGAGCTGAACATCCTCCAGAATCTTAAGAAAAAAGAAAAAGAAAATGGATCACTATATGGGCATCTCTCTCCAACGACTGGGTAAACAACGGTCACGGCTCACCTGTTGTTGTCCGGCATCGGTGTTCGTGGGCGGTCCTGGTGACTCACGCCACCCTGGCAACATGTATGTATGAACCCTACAGAAACGGCTCAAACGAGGTGGTTGATTAAGGCCAGGATAACCATGAGGTGAGAGGGTCTCCCTCAGTGTGTGTGTGTGTGTGTGTGTGTGTGTGTGTGAGGACGGGAGGGGGAGTGATGTGACGTCTCTTGGCTACAGAGGAACCATTGTGTGAGGCTGGCTAGTGCACGTGGCCTGGCGGGGGGCGGGATAGTGCCCCAGCAACTGCTGTCATTAATCACAATCCCTTTTCGATCTTTTGTTTTACTTCACCCACGAATTGGGTAGTTCCCCCATGTTCTGGAACGCGTGTACGTCCCCACATACTGCTGACATCACTCACACAGGCTGGTGGGGGCATGCTCTGCACTCACACAGGCTGGTGTGGGCATGCTCTGGACGTCCAGGATATGGTGCAGGGAGCACCAGGGGCTGCACCTGTTGGTACCACCATCTCAGCTCCAGGTGTCCGGCCCGAGGCGATGTTGGTGGTAGTGAGCCGCAGCCAACCCCTCCCGCTCGCACGGTGCTGACGGTAGTTTGATGGATACAACATTTGGACTAAAGTAGCTAACGTAGTTTCACTTTGATGTGTATTTTGATATAGTCGACGTTACTGTCCCGGGAGAGGTTCGTTTCTCGGCATGGCTTTCTGTTGTCCTGCAGACACAAAATATTTCCGTCTAGAATGTGAAGTCGGTATGGGCGATGCCCCGTGTCCCGCCACAACGTGGCAGACGCTGCCGGCGAGCAAGACATTGTCATACCCGACCCCGCTGCCCTCTCTCCTCCCCTCCCGACCCTCCCATCCCCCCACCTGACCCGGAAGATTATAGAAATCAAATGGAGCTTCACCAATACATTAACCAGGGCTAGGATTACAGTGAGGAAGATGCCTCACGACCCCCATACATTAAGGGGCCTCTACAAATTATTGCTGTTGATTATGATACTGGTTTTCACCGTTATCATGCAAACATGTGAGAAAAGAATGAGTTGTAGTCATAGAAGATTTAATTCATAATGGCTTTTATAATATCATACATGTATTTCGGTATGGAGTTACTCTGTTCCACTAACTTTCTAACACAACAGACGCGTTGTGAGTAAAAAGAAATGTGACTGTCACAGACTCGCTTCTCAGCTCCTGTCATCTGAGGAACAATTAAGTGAATTGCAGCCCCTGGACCGGTTTCATCCGGCCCTCCCTGGTCTTCTCTGGAATAATAGGTTTACTACAGAAGGGGCCGGCCCCTTCTACTGCTTACTGCAACGAGGCCCCCAGTGTTCTCAGTTACCTCAGGTCCTCCACAGGTCAAAATTCAGCTTTGTTAGCTTACGCCCACTGCCACGGGTGGACATGAACCTTACATCAACGGTGTAACGATCTCCAATAAACTCTTAATGAGATGCCGGAAGCAACACCGTCAAAAACTGGGTGCAGCAAAAGAATAAAAGAACGCAAAGCATTCAGGCGAGGAGTTGTGCCACTACAGGGGAGCACCCGAGGCGGCGTCAAAATAACGCCAGAAGAAAACTGGAGTTATAAGAAAGTCGAGGAATGAATAAAGTCGAGGAAAGAGAATCCGGATGAGATGACCCAGAACAGGGAAATAATTACTACACACTCGAATGTAGGATCAGTTTGAGTGTCTCTCTCTCTCTCTCTCTTCCTCCCCCCTGATAGTTTCCCGTTAATGAGAGTATACATAGGACAGCTACGTACGGCTGTCCTGAAAACTAAAAAGACGCTCCCAGGTAAGAGCCGAATGGACGGGGGGACAGATGAACATCTCGCCACACGAAAATACCTTCACTACTTCCTCTACTGTGTACTGCTCAACACAGGATATGCTGTCCACCGAGATTCAAGGAAGCAAAGGTTATTATACCGACAGGAATGCCAATGCCAGATAGACTTTTAAGAGCTGCCGACTTATTTCCTCTTCGATGTACCAAGAAAAGTATTCTGAAGAATAATGAACCTGAGGTTGGAATGACACCTAGACGACGACAACCTGTGTAACTACAACATGGGGTTACAGGCACTGCCTCTGCAGTCGCGATCGCTGAACAGAAAAATGGCAGTTACCAGAAGACTAGATTTAGGAATGTCTTCTTAGTGGGTGTGGTGGTAGTGAGCGACGTTGGTAGCTTCTTCCCTACACTGGAATGTTTCTTGCAAGCGTTTCCGAGGCTTCTCACCTCGGCCTCGGAAACGCTTTCAAGAGAAGCATTCCAGTGTGGTGAGGTGTCTAACAACGTCGCTCAGTAGTGCCCTAGCGACTGAGAAAACGGTCCATAAATTGCACGGTTACACACAGATATAGATGGATATATTATTGACCACAGCATAATATAAATGGTACAGTCGCAGTAGCTTTAGAATATGGTCCAACGAAGGTAAATTGTACGAAATGTTTTGACAGATAAAAGAAGTAAACCTGAAAATTAAACTGAACAATTGAAAGGTGAAATGTGAATACAAAGTAACATATGAACCAATTTCGAGACGGGAAATGGATTACATTAACGTGTACAATTGACAGAAGGTAAGACTAACTGATCACATTCCTTTGAAGAACATATATGAATTTATAAGAAGCACTGTATGAATACAGATGGAAATAAATATAAAGTACAGATAATGACCAAAGTGTGGGCGAGCGGCTTCCCGTGTAGGTTGTTAGAGCTATATCTGGCCAAAGCTATCGAGATTTTGCTGTGTAAGTTCGTTAACCAACGTACCACCACAGCTACCATAAACACAGCTAAGTTACCCACAAGATAGTGCCATGCCACCAGCAATGTTTATAACTTGGTATTCCATTTCCTGCAGGGAACGTTTTACGCGCACTTCACGAATTGTAGTCTCGAGTAACACATTTCTTGAGTTACCGACCTTGTACAGAGGCGCCCACACTTGACAACTGTGAAAGGGAATGAAATTTAAAAGTAAACATTGAGAAAATTGCATCTATTGTGCCGAGTGAGTGACACACAGCAACTTGCATAAAGAAGGGGAGACCGGATACAGCAGTAAAGGAGCAGTAGACTGCTAGCCCCACGAGCAGTAATGGCAGACCATAGTAACAAAAGCTGCATAAGGCAACCCAGATAGGCTTGAAGAGATTCTGGCCCCCTGGCGGAGAGAGAACAAACTGTCTGTGGTAGAGGCTGTGATCTTACTGGGATTTACTCCACATTTTCCACCTACTTGAGTTCCCGAATCACTTGTGTTGTTTTTGCAAAATATAAGTAAGATTAGGCATAAGTGAAAGGTATTCATACATAGAAGATATAGAAACAGAAGACATTAAAACAGAAACATTGTAAGCAACATCTGTGGCGTAATATGAATCCAGGTGGTTCAGGTTTGAGAAGCATCACAAAAAAGGAGGAAATGGAAAGAATAAAACAGCGGAATTACAGTTTACCGTTGGGGGAAACATGGCAGCAGATGAGAAAAGCTACAATATCCTGGGTCACAGTGTAGCATGATGAGGCTTGATGACAGATGTTAGCAACAAAAGAACCACATAAGGAAGAATGGTTGCGACCAGTCTGTTCAGACTCTGGCACCTTCCGGAGGGCAGAAAATTACACCTGGTGAAAGCCATGATCATACGACCTGTGTATACCTACTCTCCCGTAACTACGCATTTCGCCTCCAAAACACGCGTGCTGATCCTACCGAGGTACAGATTAGAGCTGTACGATTTATCACAAACAAGTTCCCCCACCTCACGGGAAATCCCGAGCAACAACGGGGAAGACAAAGCATGAAACCAGTTGGTTCATACATCTGAGAAGCAGCGGAGAAGGTCTGGCAGAGGCCAGAAGATAACGGTGACGCAAGCCATAAACATGTCAGGGACCTTAATGGCCGTACAAACACACAACAGCCTTGGTTTGCACGTAGCCTTAAATCAGAAGATAACCCTCAGTAATCCATTGATTCTCACAGTGAACAATGCTTGGCGTACCTTAGCTAACTTTCCTTCCCCTCCCAGAATGATACGACCTGCGCATCCATAGTCTACCCTGGGTATGTGAGCAAGGCTCTAGAAACATGTTTTCAGCAAACATGCCACACACGCCATCATACACTTGTGTGCTCGTTCATTCTCTCTCCCATTTCAGAACTCCTTACCCTGTCCAACCCCCTCCTCCTCCTCCATACCCACCCTATAAAGAATAAAACTAACATCCAAGAACACTGCAACGGCACAAATATGGACCACACTTTTAGCCTCGTGGAGAAAGTGTCGTGAGTCGACGCTCTGCTTACATCGGTACACACACTGCACTGTTCTCCAAGCCTACCTTAGTTGCTATCTTGCGCTAACCAACATACCATCAGTACATGCATGATCCTACCGTCGGTATGCAGGGATATGTAAATTTTGCGCTAAAATTCCTTAAACATTAGAGCACATGGCATACCAACGAGGACAGGTAGCGCGGATTCCTCACCACTGATGCCACATAATATGGCCATTGGTATCAGAGAAGCTTCAGGTTGTCGTCATAATGTTATCAGTATAATCTTACGTGTGTAATACTCGTCTCCTGAGCACTGCTTCAGCAGTCTCTCTAAAATTCGTAAGCTATTCAGTGTAAAAAGTGTGATAATTTTTTTTTTTTTTGAGTCAATGAAATGTTTACCTCATTATGTTACTGGTTAGCGCTAATTAGCATGTGAGTTGGTCAGGAGATCATATGTGTGGTGAGGATGACGCGGCGGGAGTCCCGAGTGGATGTTGGGTTCACGTTACGGGCGCCCACACCACACCACACCACATCCTCCCCTCCACTACATCCTGCCACATACCACCGTCTCCCACACTCGCCCGTTTTCCTCGCCACCATTACAACCCCCCCCCCCCCCTTCCCCATTGTGTCCCATAGCCTGCCCTCCCTGCTGCTACCTGGTGGGCGCGTGACTGGTGTCGCGACGGGGTGGTCAGCCATTGTCTTGGGAGTGTGTGTCGTCTTAATGAAAATTGAAGACGAAAACTCAGCTTCTCACCAGGCCTGTTACCTGCTGCTGGTGCCCCTGCATCATGCACTTCTATAGTTGCTGCTGTTGCGAGTTTTTCTCCTTGTGCTGTTGCTATGATCCATCTGACAATTCTGATTCATAGAGGTGAAAAATGAAGTAGCTAAGCCTTTGACTGCCCATTTCAATAAGTGACTTGCTCCGGGAAAAGTTTCAAATGAATGGCAGTTTGCTGGTGTAACAGCGACTTAAAAAAAAGTAACAACTCACTGCCCTAGAATTATCGTCCAGTTAGCTTAACGTAGGTAGTCGGAATACTTATGGAAATCATCATTCCAAGTACAATTGCGAGCCATTAAGAGGACTACCACCTCATTGTTTCTCAGTATGGTTTTCGACGAATCGCATGTCTGACAAATCTGCTTGATATCTTTTATGATGGAATCAATATTTATGACATAGTAAAGTAGTTGATGTCATGTAGTTGGATTTTCAAAAAGCATTCGATAAGATTCCGCATGAGAGGTTACTAGCATTGCTGGGGTTGTATTTCGTTGGATAGGAAATTGGTTGATTGACCGTAGACGTCGAGTTTTGATAAATGGTCAGACGTAGCAAGCGGAGTGCCACAAGGATCATCAGTCTTGGGACGGGTTCTCTCACTCATATATATTAATGATTTTGATAATAGTGCGTTAGAAGATATCAAAATTCGCTGATACAAATATGGGAAACAAATCTACAAATGAACTTGAACGTTTGCATCTTCAAATTGATTTAGACAAAAACGATGGACTGGGCTCATAAGTGGCATATGAATTTTGATACCGATACGTGCAAAGTTTTACATATCGGTAGGAAAAACTAAGTGACAAGCTACAGTATGAACTCTGTTGAGCTGCAAAAGGTAAATTAAAACGAAGAAATGGGCGTAATAATCTCTGGTGACCTAAAACCAAGTAAGCATTGCGTATAAGCATGGAAAAACCGAACAAAACTCATGGATTCATAGGTAGTCTTAACAGTTTATTGGTTCGTCCCCTTGTAGTGTGTGCAGTTTTGATCACCCCAACGAAGAAAAGACATAAATAGAAAGGAGAACGTAAAGCGTCGAGCTCTCCAAACTACTATTGGGCTGAAAAACAAAGTCTCCGTGAGGAGGTTAAAGGACGCGAGTCTGTTTAGGTAAGAAAAGAGAAGGCTAAAAGCTTATGTATGTACGTATTCAGAAGCATTGATAATCTTGTTACTTATGACTTGATTTGTCCGAATTCACTCGCAGTAATGAATGCAAACTCTTGGGCAGACGTTTTACCTCAAATAGGGCGAAGTATTTTTTCTTCAACAGAATTGTTAACATGTAGAACGAATCGCCAGTTTGAGTGGTTGAAAGCAAATGTCTTAATACGTCTAAGAATAGACTTAAAGTATTTTGCTTCCTATCCACGACTTGCATTATTTGTGCCACCTTAGTCACACTGACAATTTGCAGGTTATTGTCCTCGAATTATTTGTATACCTTCTGACTTTTACCACACAATTCAGTGAGTGTCTAATCTCTTCCACTATCACAAAGAGCCTTGAAAGGACCCAGTGGTCTGTTATTGTTTGACTTCCTTTGTGTTTGTATTTTGTGTGTGTTACTGCTGTTGTACGAACTCCTGCTGGTGTTGGTGTTACTGCTGCTACACTGTTGTTGTTATATGTATTGGTATTCCTCCCACTGCTACTGTAGGTAGTTGTTGGTGTTGCCTCCTCACCCTGGCACACACTTGAGGGATCCTCTTGTTCTGTGCGTTGTCACTTGTAGTCTCAGCTCAGGACATAACGTAGGACATAAGTAGAAAATTCTCTTTCGCATCCTCCTAAAGATTTATATAACTGTTTCCAAGGATATAAAGAGGTGAACGGCATAAGACGCATAGCTTTAGTTTGGATATTGCACGAGTTATGCCTCCTTGGGGGGGGGGGGATTCTAGAACTCGACCTGGCTTGTAACTTTAAGAAAATTCCACCTTCGGCCATAGAACTTATTACAGATGTTCTTAACTTTCAAGAAAAAAAAAATCACCCCTTATGTTACTGTGCTCCCAATGACTGTGGTGCACTGCAGGCGACACAAGTCTTGCATGGAACATCCTGCTAGTGTTACTGATAGTGTACCTCTTGCTTCTACAGGTGCTGCTCCAGCTGACTTTGCTCCTGTTCCGTTGCTTCTGTTTCCGTAACTGCTCTTACTTTTCCTGTTGTCATAGATTCTGTTTCTGTTGTTGCCATTGTTAACGCTGTGGTTGTGATTCTCTGCTACTTGTGATAACCATTTGTGTTTTACGGGCAGAGAGTTTTACACTCGTGTTGCCCCGTCTCTTGTCTATATCTACTTAGTGTTTACTGCTATTTGCACACACACACACACACACACACACACACACACACACACACACACACACACACACACTAGTCTAAGCCATCCACCCATTTATTGACAAATTCCGAGGGAAGGATGAACAGCTGGGATTGGTTAAGGCCGCCTTCCTTGCCCGGGATTCGATCCCTTGCGACATGCTGACTCATGACTAGCCATTACACCACGGAGGCCAGTTTGTGATTACTATTTTTGTCACGAGGAGAGAGTTTTACACTCCTGTTGCCCCATCTCAGGTACCCATTTATTGACCAGCCCCGAGAGAAGGATGGGCACCAGGGTTAGTTGTGGGCCGACTGCTGTGCTCAGGATTCGAACCCATACGGGCCTGGCTCAGAGAGGGCCCGTGCTCGCTCATGGTCAGTAAAGCCGACCATTACATCTCAGTGGCCCGTGTGTGTGTCTTGAGGGTATAGCCAGTTATTTTTAATAAAGAATGGCCATAATTCTTGAGTTAGTCAGGCGTGGACTTGAGGTGGCGTGGGTGATAATGATGATGATGTAGTATTACGTTGATGTGGCGTGGATGGAGGTAATGATGTATTGTGAGGTGGAGTTGAGGTGGATGTGTATTGTGAGGTGGAGTTGAGGTGGATGTGTATTGTGAGGTGGAGTTGAGGTGTATGTGTATTGTGAGGTGGAGTTGAGGTGTATGTGTATTGTGAGGTGGAGTTGAGGTGTATGTGTATTGTGAGGTGGAGTTGAGGTGGATGTGTATTGTGAGGTGGAGTTGAGGTGGATGTGTATTGTGAGGTGGAGTTGAGGTGGATGTGTATTGTGAGGTGGAGTTGAGGTGGATGTGTATTGTGAGGTGGAGTTGAGGTGGATGTGTATTGTGAGGTGGAGTTGAGGTGGATGTGTATTGTGAGGTGGAGTTGAGGTGGATGTGTATTGTGAGGTGGAGTTGAGGTGGATGTGTATTGTGAGGTGGAGTTGAGGTGGATGTGTATTGTGAGGTGGAGTTGAGGTGGATGTGTATTGTGAGGTGGAGTTGAGGTGGATGTGTATTGTGAGGTGGAGTAGAGGTGGATGTGTATTGAGTGGATGTGTATTGTGAGGTGGAGTTGAGGTGGATGTGTATTGTGAGGTGGAGTTGAGGTGGACGTGTATTGTGGCGTGGAGTTGAGGTGGACGTGTATTGTGGCGTGGAGTTGAGGTGGACGTGTATTGTGGCGTGGAGTTGAGGTGGACGTGTATTGTGGCGTGGAGTTGAGGTGGACGTGTATTGTGGCGTGGAGTTGAGGTGGACTTGTATTGTGGCGTGGAGTTGAGGTGGACTTGTATTGTGGCGTGGAGTTGAGGTGGACGTGTATTGTGGCGTGGAGTTGAGGTGGACGTGTATTGTGGCGTGGAGTTGAGGTGGACGTGTATTGTGGCGTGGAGTTGAGGTGGACGTGTATTGTGGCGTGGAGTTGAGGTGGACGTGTATTGTGGCGTGGAGTTGAGGTGGACGTGTATTGTGGCGTGGAGTTGAGGTGGACGTGTATTGTGGCGTGGAGTTGAGGTGGACGTGTATTGTGGCGTGGAGTTGAGGTGGACGTGTATTGTGGCGTGGAGTTGAGGTGGACGTGTATTGTGGCGTGGAGTTGAGGTGGACGTGTATTGTGGCGTGGAGTTGAGGTGGACGTGTATTGTGGCGTGGAGTTGAGGTGGACGTGTATTGTGGCGTGGAGTTGAGGTGGACGTGTATTGTGGCGTGGAGTTGAGGTGGACGTGTATTGTGGCGTGGAGTTGAGGTGGACGTGTATTGTGGCGTGGAGTTGAGGTGGACGTGTATTGTGGCGTGGAGTTGAGGTGGACGTGTATTGTGGCGTGGAGTTGAGGTGGACGTGTATTGTGGCGTGGAGTTGAGGTGGACGTGTATTGTGGCGTGGAGTTGAGGTGGACGTGTATTGTGGCGTGGAGTTGAGGTGGACGTGTATTGTGGCGTGGAGTTGAGGTGGACGTGTATTGTGGCGTGGAGTTGAGGTGGACGTGTATTGTGGCGTGGAGTTGAGGTGGACGTGTATTGTGGCGTGGAGTTGAGGTGGACGTGTATTGTGGCGTGGAGTTGAGGTGGACGTGTATTGTGGCGTGGAGTTGAGGTGGACGTGTATTGTGGCGTGGAGTTGAGGTGGACGTGTATTGTGGAGTTGAGGTGGACGTGTATTGTGGAGTTGAGGTGGACGTGTATTGTGGAGTTGAGGTGGACGTGTATTGTGGAGTTGAGGTGGACGTGTATTGTGGAGTTGAGGTGGACGTGTATTGTGGAGTTGAGGTGGACGTGTATTGTGGAGTTGAGGTGGACGTGTATTGTGGAGTTGAGGTGGACGTGTATTGTGGAGTTGAGGTGGACGTGTATTGTGGCGTGGAGTTGAGGTGGACGTGTATTGTGGAGTTGAGGTGGACGTGTATTGTGGCGTGGAGTTGAGGTGGACGTGTATTATGGCGTGGAGTTGAGGTGGACGTGTATTGTGGCGTGGAGTTGAGGTGGACGTGTATTGTGGCGTGGAGTCGAGGTGGACGTGTATTGTGACGTGGAGTTGAGGTTGAGTGGGTGGCGGTGGTGTAGTTCATGTGGACGTGAGTGGTGGTGGTGGTGTATAGTGACGTGGGCTCGTGGTGGCGTGGGTGGAGTGATGGTGGTGGTGGTGGTGGGTTTCCGCCCGCCCTGCAACCATCGGCTACGGTATTGATCTCCCGGTGTGTTTCCCCCGTCGGCCGACACAAGGAGGAACCCCCTCCCTCCCCTCCCTGGCGGGCGAGACGGCCGCCCGTGGTCGCCTCCTGCCCTTGGCCGATACGAGGAGGAGCTCCTCTTCCCCGGTGGGCGAGATGGCCGACTCCCGGTTTTACTGCCATTGTCGGTGGCACAAGGTGGACCTCTCACCCTCCTGGCCTGCTTAGGAGGCCTTCCAGAGCCGGGTGGCCGTCTCTCTGGTTTACTACGTGTCACAAATTCTGGTACAAGTAATGAGATAAGAGGTTTATTGGCTTTCGAAACGTATGATAATATATCGTGACGTATACCAGCCTGGTGTAATTGTCTCGAGGTATAATGATTATTATATATGGGACGAATAAGGTTAGTAGCTGTAGTAGAGAGGAATTTATGATAGTTGTCGTACCCCATGAGCGAGTGTTGTCGTATATACAAGAATAGATGAGTAAAATTTGATGATGTAAGGTATGACTGTAATGTTCAAGGAGATATGCTAACTGGTGAGGTGAAGGAACGCAACGTGTGTCACGTAACCTCTAGACTGAGGACACGACCCTGGGCTATCATGGCGAGACCTTTAATTTGAGCCTTAAGTGTCAGACCAAGAAGATGCCAAGCCACCATACCTAAGGGTCGTACCGCCGTGATCCAGGGCCGTGGTGTCCTAACGGAGTTAAGCAATATTGTAGGCTGAGGCATCAGTTACTGTATTAAGAAATGCCTGCTATTTTCTTCCGAGTAATATTGTAGAATGATATCTCATTTTGTAAAAGTTGAGATAGATTTAGTCGTTACTTAGAATAGTTCTGATATAGTGAACATTCTCTGGCAGAATGCCACTATTTTTTTTTTTTTTCAAGTGTTGGCTTGGCTGAGTCAGTGTGGAGGGGGGTATTGATCGTAAGGAGTGTGGAGGTGAGCCAGTGCAGCGGATCAATAGTATTCTCATGGCAGGTGCTCCACACTGGTGTACAGTGCATTGTAACCTGAGGAAGGAGCCAGGAGGAGCCTGATGGAAACCTTATGATGCTGATGAACGTGTCAATTAGCTAATGGAATGTATGGTGGTTTATAGCCGGGGAGGGACACGCCTAGTGCTGTCGCGGGACTTGTTCGTATCCAGTGTTGGCTCGAGACCCGGTAGCTTGTTTTCAAGTTGCGTTGTCGTGTCCAGTGTTGACATTGCTAACAACGAGGCGGTGTTAGGCCGCCAGCGGCTCGCCTCTTTGGTTCATCCTTTGTGACCCCTGAACTGTGCTCCTCCACTACCACCCCCCAGAGGGCGGGGAATGCACCATGGGGGAGATGGTGGCATGTGGGCAAATATATGAGTCGTTACTAGGAACCGGTTGATTACTATCTGAGGCAGACTATACTCAAGTTATGTAAAGTCGAACCTGAGGGAAACGCTCATGAACATGCGCATTGATACACACGTGTGTGCATGCGTGTAACCTCCCCCCCCCCCCCCCAACACACACGCACACACACACACACACACACACATGAAGTATTTTTATAGTACGAGTGGTGGATGAATGGAACGAAATGAATGAAGACATGGTAAATACAGACGATACACAGATGTTTAGATAAGTTGTATGACTAGAGAACTTTCATGAGATGAGGCTTCGCGATTGTATAACTCCCTCCCCGTTCAGTATATATTGGTAGTTACAAGTAGGTAAGTACACACAGATACACACACACAAGGTTCACTAATGGCGTACGTCACTAGTGACGTGCGGCAGTGCTCAGTCCCGGGACCACCGCTCTTCTTGAACTCTGTAAATGACTTGCCAGAAGGATTAGAATTGACTGTTTTCCTGTGATTCCAAGGGAAAGAAAGAATGATGATTGTCACTGTACAAAGGGACCCAGACGAACTCCAAAGCTGGTCTGTTGCGATATACATTGGTCATGAAAGTCAACCGGAGTGATTGAATGAAGATGGGACAAGGAAAGCCCCAATACGAATGTTATCTCCCAATTGAAAGAATATCAGGAATTTGTGTCAGAGGTACTTGGGGTCGACATTTTACCTCACCTGTTCCTTAGAGCTCCACTTTAGGAGAAATGTTTAATTGCGATGATGTTTGCCGACAAATATTAGAAATATGTAATGTTTACTGATAAGTACTGGAAATGTATAATGTTTACTGACAAGTACTGGAAATGTATAATGTTTGCTGACAAGTACTGGAAATGTGTAATGTTTGCTGACAATTACTGGAAATGTGTAATGTTTGCTGACAAGTACTGGAAATGTGTAATGTTTGCTGACAATTACTGGAAATGTGTAATGTTTGCTGACAATTACTGGAAATGTGTAATGTTTGCAGACAGTTACTGGAAATGTGTAATGTTTGCTGACAAGTACTGGAAATTTGTAATGTTTGCTGACAAGTGTTAGAAACCTGTTCAAGTAAATGGAGGAAATATTCATCACACTGTTCATATGTTAAGCCAGAACTTGGATATGGCCCTCAAGTTAGGTCACTGCACTTGGAGAAACACAAAGAACTGATAGAGATGGCCTGGAGAATGACAACAAAGATGGTTCCAGAAGCAAGAGAAACGAGTTACGGTAAGAGATTAGATTCTGTCATGAATTTGGTCGTCATGGAAGAGAGCAAAGTAAGGAGCGACTTGGTCATTGGCTTTATGTTTTCAAGCCAGTTTGGTTGTGTTGACAGTGAACACTTCGAAAGATATGATTACAGATCAGCCGGAGGCCACAACGAAAAGATATAAAAAGATACTTTTATACATAGTGTATATCAGAATGATGTATGATTGGAGCAAGATATAGTAAAATTGTGAATGATGGCAACATATAAAAGTTTAGTTTTGTATGATATAAAAGAAAGTTCTAGAGTTGGGGCCCGACGGGTATAGAACTCCATCCCTCTACCTTACAAATATGTAATTATGCGCGCGCGCGAACGCACACATGGGCCTCCGTGGTGGTGTGATTAGAATGATTGACCGTGAGTCAGCACAGGCCCTCTTTGGGTCGGACGCACATGCGTTCGAATCTGGGTGCGGCATTTGGCCCACAGCCAATCCCATTTGTTCATCCTCCCTTTAGGGTGGTCGATTGATTTAGTTTAGGTTATATATATATATATATATATATATATATATATATATATATATATATATATATATATATATATATATATATATCCAGTAGATATATTAAACGAAAGTACTCACCGTTTTTATTTTCTCCTTTCAATGGTGATTGTGCATATATCTCTTAACGGTGAAGGTTCGATCCTGGCTGTTGGAGGTTTGTATGTTCTATGAAGGTGCACGTTCATATGCGCTTTGTTCGTATATATATATATATATATATATATATATATATATATATATATATATATATATATATATATATATATATATACACACTGATGCTCTGTACATGCCTTCACCCTCTCAATCAATACCCTCCCATATAATTTACCAGGAATACTCAACAAACTTATACCTCTGTAATTTGAGCACTCACTCTTATCCCCTTTGCCTTTGTACAATGGCACTATGCACGCATTCCGCCAATCCTCAGGCACCTCACCATGAGTCATACATACATTAAATAACCTTACCAACCAGTCAACAATACAGTCACCCCCCTTTTTAATAAATTCCACTGCAATACCATCCAAACCTGCTGCCTTGCCGGCTTTCATCTTCCGCAAAGCTTTTACTACCTCTTCTCTGTTTACCAAATCATTTTCCCTAACCCTCTCACTTTGCACACCACCTCGACCAAAACACCCTTGGGGAAGAGCAGTGCGGTTTCAGAAGTGGTAGAGGATGTGTGGATCAGGTGTTTGCTTTGAAGAATGTATGTGAGAAATACTTAGAAAAGCAAATGGATTTGTATGTAGCATTTATGGATCTGGAGAAGGCATATGATAGAGTTGATAGAGATGCTCTGTGGAAGGTATTAAGAATATATGGTGTGGGAGGCAAGTTGTTAGAAGCAGTGAAAAGTTTTTATCGAGGATGTAAGGCATGTGTACGTGTAGGAAGAGAGGAAAGTGATTGGTTCTCAGTGAATGTAGGTTTGCGGCAGGGGTGTGTGATGTCTCCATGGTTGTTTAATTTGTTTATGGATGGGGTTGTTAGGGAGGTAAATGCAAGAGTTTTGGAAAGAGGGGCAAGTATGAAGTCTGTTGGGGATGAGAGAGCTTGGGAAGTGAGTCAGTTGTTGTTCGCTGATGATACAGCGCTGGTGGCTGATTCATGTGAGAAACTGCAGAAGCTGGTGACTGAGTTTGGTAAAGTGTGTGGAAGAAGAAAGTTAAGAGTAAATGTGAATAAGAGCAAGGTTATTAGGTACAGTAGGGGTGAGGGTCAAGTCAATTGGGAGGTGAGTTTGAATGGAGAAAAACTGGAGGAAGTGAAGTGTTTTAGATATCTGGGAGTGGATCTGTCAGCGGATGGAACCATGGAAGCGGAAGTGGATCATAGGGTGGGGGAGGGGGCGAAAATTTTGGGAGCCTTGAAAAATGTGTGGAAGTCGAGAACATTATCTCGGAAAGCAAAAATGGGTATGTTTGAAGGAATAGTGGTTCCAACAATGTTGTATGGTTGCGAGGCGTGGGCTATGGATAGAGATGTGCGCAGGAGGATGGATGTGCTGGAAATGAGATGTTTGAGGACAATGTGTGGTGTGAGGTGGTTTGAGCGAGTGAGTAACGTAAGGGTAAGAGAGATGTGTGGAAATAAAAAGAGCGTGGTTGAGAGAGCAGAAGAGGGTGTTTTGAAATGGTTTGGGCACATGGAGAGAATGAGTGAGGAAAGATTGACCAAGAGGATATATGTGTCGGAGGTGGAGGGAACGAGGAGAAGAGGGAGACCAAATTGGAGGTGGAAAGATGGAGTGAAAAAGATTTTGTGTGATCGGGGCCTGAACATGCAGGAGGGTGAAAGGAGGGCAAGGAATAGAGTGAATTGGAGCGATGTGGTATACAGGGGTTGACGTGCTGTCAGTGGATTGAATCAAGGCATGTGAAGCGTCTGGGGTAAACCATGGAAAGCTGTGTAGGTATGTATATTTGCGTGTGTGGATGTATGTACATGTGTATGGGGGGGGGGGGTTGGGCCATTTCTTTCGTCTGTTTCCTTGCGCTACCTCGCAAACGCGGGAGACAGCGACAAAGTATAAAAAAAAAAAAAAAAAAAAAAAAAAAATATATACACACACACACACACACACACACACACACACACGATCGCCGTTTCTCGCGTTAGCGAGGTAGCGCCAGGAAACACGAAGAAAGCCATCCACTCATAGACTCGTATACATACATACACGCACATACACGTTCATATACATATACATATCAACATAAACATAGACGTGCATATTTACACGTGTACATATTCGTACTTGCTCGCCTTCATCCATTTCTGTCGCCACCCCGCGCCACGGGAAATAGCATCGCAACCCTCTGCGTCAGCGAGGCAGCGGCAAGAAACAGGCGAAAAAAGGCCACACTCGGTCACACTCATTCTCACGCTGTCATGTGTAATGCACCGATACCTTTCCATGGTTTACCCCGGACGTTTCACATGTCTTAATTCGGTCCATTGACAGTATACCACATCGTTCCAATTCACTCTATTCCGTCCACGCCTTTCACCCTTGTGCATGCTCAGGCCCCGATCGCTCAAAATCTTATTCAATCCATCCTTCCACCTCGATCACTTTGGTCTCCCTCTTCTCCTTGTTCCCTCCACCTCTGACACACACACACACACACATGGAAGTAAAATCACGGTACATGTATACAAGGTTAAGAGTTGGGGCAGCACGTGTGTAAAACTTATTTTTCCCGAAACATGCATATGATAATCTCACACACACACACACACACACACACACACACACACACACACACACCCTCTGTGATAGCCAGATAAAATCAGTTTTATCTTTTGAAAACGTGCCAGAATTATGCTGATTCTTCATCTATGCCGCCTTAGATTAATATCTGCTAAAGTCGGACTTACTTCGTTTCGTCTCTACAGACAGAGCCACACTCGCAAGGAATATGTTGACCTTCAGGGACATGGAAGTGTTGGCGTGATGGGGGCAGCTGTAGACTAGTACGTCTGTTATTTTTAGCTCGGATCATTCACATCGCTTAGTGTCTGGGAAAGATGGTATTGTCAGCGTTAACGGATCAGAAGACAGCCATGGCGCCATCAAGAGGAACGGTAGGAGGGATTATAAGAATATGTAAGAATGTTTGAAGCAGAGGAAGACAGACTACAGCGGTGACAATTTTTAGAGTGCATCACCCCATCAGATGTGGCGGGCGGGAGGGTGGAGGTTGGTGGCTGGCACGGAGAACATTGATCGCCTATATTGATTCAGTTACTTCTTCACTACAGGGAGTTACTGGTGGCTGCTGAAGATGTTCATTGTCTTCGCTAGAACGCTCATTATCTTTACTGAGAACGCTGATTACCTTCGCTGGGACGCTGATTGTGTTCGTTACTGCAGATTTTTACTAGAACGCAGATTATGTCCACTAAGAACACATGTTTATAAAAGATTATGTTCACTGAAACATTATGTTCACTATGAACACAGATTTTGTGTTCGTAAGGACGAAAGTCACATCCACTATAAAGTAGATCGTGTGTGCTAGAACGCATCTGAAGGATGGTTTACATAAACCAGAAGTGACGTGAGGTGTGGGTTCCTCAACTGCACTATGAAGGTTCCTTGGGGGTGAGTGAATGGCGCGGCTGAATGTGCTGGTTAAAGCTAGGCAACGGTAGAGCTGCCGCGACTATTCAGAGAAAACTGTTGGACGTTCGAGGCTTGAGACATCCCAGCTTGATGGCAGCAAGTGTAAGGGGAGAACACAGCCAGACATGACACGCACCTTCACATTGCAGATTGCCATCTGAATTGCAGCGAAAGCGCATGCGTGCTCAACAGCCTGATTGATCAGATGTTCTTGAGGACAGACTTGGCTGGTTCATGATTGGGCTGTTGGGGTTGGACAAGCCCTGAGAACAGAATCATTAAAGACTCAGGTTAACATGCATTTGCTTGGGGTCACCAGCATGACTGGCATGGCTTGATGGTCCTTGCATGACGGTGTGCTCGGTGACCCCCCCAGTGTTCCATCACGGTGAGAGTCTTTATTACGCCCCACGAATGGCGGCCTTTCACGACACGTCGGAGGTGGTGTCGAGCTGCGCCGTGTGAATGAGTCTGCCAGACGTTTGTTAGCGCGCGTTTCAGAATATTTGGTGGTGGTGCGAGCGCCAGCTGGCCACCGTCAGGTGGGGTGTGGGGGGGCCTTGGGGTGGTCCTAGGTGGTGGTGACGACCCCCTCTAGCTGGCCAGAGGTAGTGATGGACCCCCAGCTGGCCGGGGGGGTGGGTTGCGATAGTCGTGTCTCCCATCTGGCCAGGAGCGACCTCTGGGGTGTCACCACGCCAACGCCAGTCTGAGGTGCTCCAGAGTGTAGCGTCATCCCATCTGGCTCATGTTAGGCAGGCAGACAAGATGTAATCCAGGGAGGCAGAAGAGCAAGTAGGGAGGAATGAAAGCGGGCAGGATGTGACGCAAGCGGTGAGGTAGGCAGGTTGTCAGGCCTTCAGCGGTAACAAGTGAAGGAACTCTTAAGTTGTATGGTGCAATGAGGGAGATGGCGTAGCTGATGGGTGGGTAGAGGGAAGGTACAGCACGAGGGATGGCGTAGTAGATGAGAGGATGGAATGAAGGTATGGTAGGAGGGTAATATATCGGTGCATTACCCGTGACTGCTTGTGTATGGGTGTGAGTGGATGTGGCCTTTCTTCGTCTGTTTCCTGGCGTTACCTCGGTGACGCAAGGGGCGGCGATCAGGTGCGGGGGAGAGGAGAGTGTTTATATCATCTCATCTTTTCCTTCATGCATTTGTGCTGTTTCCTGTAGGGCGGGGTGGCATCGGGAATGGATGAATGCGAGCAAGATGAATACGTATATATATATATATATATATATATATATATATACGTGTATGTGTATGTGAGTGGATTTTTGTAGCTTTATTTCCTGACGCTACCTCACTAACGCGAGAAACTGCGATCAATATATATATATATATATATATATATATATATATATATATATATATATATATATATATATATATATATATTGATCGCAGTTTCTCGCGTTAGTTAGAGTTTTGGAAAGAGGGGCAAGTATGAAGTCTGTTGGGGATGAGAGAGCTTGGGAAGTGAGTCAGTTGTTGTTCGCTGATGATACAACGTTGGTGGCTGATTCATGTGAGAAACTGCAGAAGCTGGTGACTGAGTTTGGTAAAGTGTGTGAAAGAAGAAAGTTAAGAGTAAATGTGAATAAGAGCAAGGTAATTAGGTACAGTAGGGTTGAGGGTCAAGTCAATTGGGAGGTAAGTTTGAATGGAGAAAAACTGGAGGAAGTAAAGTGTTTTAGATATCTGGGAGTGGATCTGGCAGCGGATGGAACCATGGAAGCGGAAGTGAATCATAGGGTGGGGGAGGGGGTGAAAATCCTGGGAGCCTTGAAGAATGTGTGGAAGTCGAGAACATTATCTCGGAAAGCAAAAATGGGTATGTTTGAAGGAATAGTGGTTCCAACAATGTTGTATGGTTGCGACGCGTGGGCTATGGATAGAGTTGTGCGCAGGAGGATGGATGTGCTGGAAATGAGATGTTTGAGGACAATGTGTGGTGTGAGGTGGTTTGATCGAGTAAGTAACGTAAGGGTAAGAGAGATGTGTGGAAATAAAAAGAGCGTGGTTGAGAGAGCAGAAGAGGGTGTTTTGAAATGGTTTGGGCACATGGAGAGAATGAGTGAGGAAAGATTGACCAAGAGGATATATGTGTCGGAGGTGGAGGGAACGAGGAGAAGTGGGAGACCAAATTGGAGGTGGAAAGATGGAGTGAAAAAGATTTTGTGTGATCGGGGCCTGAACATGCAGGAGGGGGAAAGGAGGGCAAGGAATAGAGTGAATTGGATCGATGTGGTATACCGGGGTTGACGTGCTGTCAGTGGATTGAATCAGGGCATGTGAAGCGTCTGGGGTAAACCATGGAAAGCTGTGTAGGTATGTATATTTGCGTGTGTGGACGTATGTATATACATGTGTATGGGGGTGGGTTGGGCCATTTCTTTCGTCTGTTTCCTTGCGCTACCTCGCAAACGCGGGAGACAGCGACAAAGCAAAAAAAAAAAAAAAAAGAAATATATATATATATATATATATATATATATATTTTTTTTTTTTTTTTTTTTTTTTTTTTTTTATACTTTGTCGCTGTCTCCCGCGTTTGCGAGGTAGCGCAAGGAAACAGACGAAAGAAATATATATATATATATTTATATTATCCCTGGGGATAGGGGGGAAAGAATACTTCCCACGTATTCCCTGCATGTCGTAGAAGGCGACTAAAAGAGGAGGGTTTGGGTGGCTGGAAATCCTCCCCTCTCGTTTTTTTTTTTTTTTTTTTTATTTTCCAAAAGAAGGAACAGAGAAGAGGGCCAGGTGAAGATAATCCCTCAAAGGCCCAGTCCTCTGTTCTTAACGCTACCTCGCTAACGCGGGAAATGGCGAATAGTATGAAGGAAATATATATATATATATATATATATATATATATATATATATATATATATGTATATGTATATATTATATATATATATATATATATATATATATATATATATATATATATATGTATATATTATATATATATATATATATATATATATATATATATATATATATATATATATATATATATATATATATATATATTATATATATATATATATATTATATATATATATATATATATATTATATATATATATATATATATATATATATATATATATATATATATATATATATATAAAGCTAGTGAATATCAAATTAAATCTGCACTGGTCTTCAACAAGCGGCATATATATATATATATATATATATATATATATATATATATATATATATATATATATATATATATATATATATATATATATATATATATGTGAATAAGAGCAAGGTTATTAGGTACAGTAGGGGTGAGGGTCAAGTCAATTGGGAGGTGAGTTTGAATGGAGAAAAACTGGAGGAAGTGAAGTGTTTTAGATATCTGGGAGTGGATCTGTCAGCGGATGGAACCATGGAAGCGGAAGTGGATCATAGGGTGGGGAGGGGGCGAAAATTTTGGGAGCCTTGAAAAATGTGTGGAAGTCGAGAACATTATCTCGGAAAGCAAAAGTGGGTATGTTTGAAGGAATAGTGGTTCCAACAATGTTGTATGGTTGCGAGGCGTGGGCTGTGGATAGAGATGTGCGCAGGAGGATGGATGTGCTGGAAATGAGATGTTTGAGGACAATGTGTGGTGTGAGGTGGTTTGAGCGAGTGAGTAACGTAAGGGTAAGAGAGATGTGTGGAAATAAAAAGAGCGTGGTTGAGAGAGCAGAAGAGGGTGTTTTGAAATGGTTTGGGCACATGGAGAGAATGAGTGAGGAAAGATTGACCAAGAGGATATATGTGTCGGAGGTGGAGGGAACGAGGAGAAGAGGGAGACCAAATTGGAGGTGGAAAGATGGAGTGAAAAAGATTTTGTGTGATCGGGGCCTGAACATGCAGGAGGGTGAAAGGAGGGCAAGGAATAGAGTGAATTGGAGCGATGTGGTATACAGGGGTTGACGTGCTGTCAGTGGATTGAATCAAGGCATGTGAAGCGTCTGGGGTAAACCATGGAAAGCTGTGTAGGTATGTATATTTGCGTGTGTGGACGTATGTACATGTGTATGGGGGGGGGGGGGGTTGGGCCATTTCTTTCGTCTGTTTCCTTGCGCTATCTCGCAAACGCGGGAGACAGCGACAAAGTATAAAAAAAAAAAAAAAAAAAAAAAAATATATATATATATATATTATAATAATATATATATATATATATATATATATATGTTTTGGGAGCAGCTGAATGAGTGTGTTAGCGGTTTTGATGCACGAGACCGGGTTATAGTGATGGGTGATTTGAATGCAAAGGTGAGTAATGTGGCAGTTGAGGGAATAATTGGTATGCATGGGGTGTTCAGTGTTGTAAATGGAAATGGTGAAGAGCTTGTAGATTTATGTGCTGAAAAAGGACTGATGATTGGGAATACCTGGTTTAAAAAGCGAGATATACATAAGTATACTTATGTAAGTAGGAGAGATGGCCAGAGAGCGTATTTGATTACGTGTTAATTGACAGGCGTGCGAAAGAGAGACTTTTGGATGTTAATGTGCTGAGAGGTGCAACTGGAGGGATGTCTGATCATTATCTTGTGGAGGCTAAGGTGAAGATTAGTATGGGTTTTCAGAAAAGAGGAGTGAATGTTGGGGTGAAGAAGGTGGTGAGAGTAAGTGAGCTTGGGAAGGAGACCTGTGTGGGGAAGTACCAGGAGAGACTGTGTACAGAATGGAAAAAGGTGAGAACAATGGAAGTAAGGGAAGTGGGGGAGGAATGGGATGTATTTAGGGAATCAGTGATGGATTGCGCAAAAGATGCTTGTGGCATGAGAAGAGTGGGAGGTGGGCTGTTTAGAAAGGGTAGTGAGTGGTGGGATGAAGAAGTAAGAGTATTAGTGAAAGAGAAGAGAGAGGCATTTGGACGATTTTTGCAGGGAAAAAATGCAATTGAGTGGGAGAAGTATAAAAGAAAGAGACAGGAGGTCAAGAGAAAGGTGCAAAAGGTGAAAAAAAGGGCAAATGAGAGTTGGGGTGAGAGACTATCAGTAAATTTTAGGGAGAATAAAAAGATGTTCTGGAAGGAGGTAAATAGGGTGCGTAAGACAAGGGAGCAAATGGGAACTTCAGTGAAGGGCGTAAATGGGGAGGTGATAACAAGTAGTGGTGATGTGAGAAGGAGATGGAATGAGTATTTTGAAGGTTTGTTGAATGTGTCTGATGACAGAGTGGCAGATATAGGGTGTTTTGGTCGAGGTGGTGTGCAAAGTGAGAGGGTTAGGGAAAATGATTTGGTAAACAGAGAAGAGGTAGTAAAAGCTTTGCGGAAGATGAAAGCCGGCAAGGCAGCAGGTTTGGATGGTATTGCAGTGGAATTTATTAAAAAAGGGGGTGACTGTATTGTTGACTGGTTGGTAAGGTTATTTAATGTATGTATGACTCATGGTGAGGTGCCTGAGGATTGGCGGAATGCGTGCATAGTGCCATTGTACAAAGGCAAAGGGGATAAGAGTGAGTGCTCAAATTACAGAGGTATAAGTTTGTTGAGTATTCCTGGTAAATTATATGGGAGGGTATTGATTGAGAGGGTGAAGGCATGTACAGAGCATCAGATTGGGGAAGAGCAGTGCGGTTTCAGAAGTGGTAGAGGATGTGTGGATCAGGTGTTTGCTTTGAAGAATGTATGTGAGAAATACTTAGAAAAGCAAATGGATTTGTATGTAGCATTTATGGATCTGGAGAAGGCATATGATAGAGTTGATAGAGATGCTCTGTGGAAGGTATTAAGAATATATGGTGTGGGAGGCAAGTTGTTAGAAGCAGTGAAAAGTTTTTATCGAGGATGTAAGGCATGTGTACGTGTAGGAAGAGAGGAAAGTGATTGGTTCTCAGTGAATGTAGGTTTGCGGCAGGGGTGTGTGATGTCTCCATGGTTGTTTAATTTGTTTATGGATGGGGTTGTTAGGGAGGTAAATGCAAGAGTTTTGGAAAGAGGGGCAAGTATGAAGTCTGTTGGGGATGAGAGAGCTTGGGAAGTGAGTCAGTTGTTGTTCGCTGATGATACAGCGCTGGTGGCTGATTCATGTGAGAAACTGCAGAAGCTGGTGACTGAGTTTGGTAAAGTGTGTGGAAGAAGAAAGTTAAGAGTAAATGTGAATAAGAGCAAGGTTATTAGGTACAGTAGGGTTGAGGGTCAAGTCAATTGGGAGGTGAGTTTGAATGGAGAAAAACTGGAGGAAGTCAAGTGTTTTAGATATCTGGGAGTGGATCTGTCAGCGGATGGAACCATGGAAGCGGAAGTGGATCATAGGGTGGGGGAGGGGGCGAAAATTCTGGGAGCCTTGAAAAATGTGTGGAAGTCGAGAACATTATCTCGGAAAGCAAAAATGGGTATGTTTGAAGGAATAGTGGTTCCAACAATGTTGTATGGTTGCGAGGCGTGGGCTATGGATAGAGTTGTGCGCAGGAGGATGGATGTGCTGGAAATGAGATGTTTGAGGACAATGTGTGGTGTGAGGTGGTTTGATCGAGTAAGTAACGTAAGGGTAAGAGAGATGTGTGGAAATAAAAAGAGCGTGGTTGAGAGAGCAGAAGAGGGTGTTTTGAAATGGTTTGGGCACATGGAGAGAATGAGTGAGGAAAGATTGACCAAGAGGATATATGTGTCGGAGGTGGAGGGAACGAGGAGAAGAGGGAGACCAAATTGGAGGTGGAAAGATGGAGTGAAAAAGATTTTGTGTGATCGGGGCCTGAACATGCAGGAGGGTGAAAGGAGGGCAAGGAATAGAGTGAATTGGAGCGATGTGGTATACAGGGGTTGACGTGCTGTCAGTGGATTGAATCAAGGCATGTGAAGCGTCTGGGGTAAACCATGGAAAGCTGTGTAGGTATGTATATTTGCGTGTGTGGACGTGTGTATGTACATGTGTATGGGGGTGGGTTGGGCCATTTCTTTCGTCTGTTTCCTTGCGCTACCTCGCAAACGCGGGAGACAGCGACAAAGTATAAAAAAAAAAAAAAAAAAAATATATATATATATATATATATATATATATATATATATATATATATATATATATATATATATATATATATATATATATATGCCGCTTGTTGAAGACCAGTGCAGATTTAATTTGATATTCACTAGCTTTTTCAATTTTTCTCTACACGTTTTGTTTCATCAGATGAATTGCGAATTAAATCTCTTGTATTCATTTTCATTTTATTCTTGACATACAAAAGACGTTTGGGCGCACAATTATTGCCGATCTTTAATCAGTTTGATTATAAATGATACAACACTATATAAGAAACAAAACAGGAACGAATGACATTTTTAAGTTTCACAAGATTAGTACGGTGGCGTAGAGATGTTAATCCGTGCTTCGTGTTCCCTGGGAGTCCATGCGTGGTGGTGTGATCCGTAAGGGTCAGATTCGTGGGTCATCGGTTGGGCGTTTTGCTCAAGGTCTTACCAGTGGAGCTACCTTTACAGATGACTTTCGGGAGATGAGTGAAATCTCTGAAAGCAATATGAATTGGAATTCGCTGAGCCAAACACCATCTCATAACCGAACCCTACAGTTTTCTTCCTGAACAGTAATCTCCCAGTTGTACATTCAGCTGATATCACCACCTCGCTACAGAACTTAGAGAGAACCATTGGGAGCATGCCTTTGCATTCTGCCCCAGAACCGGACACCAGGAACTCCATCACCGAATGTGGATGACCTCATTCACGAGCTCTTAAAGATGCTATGGAGAAAGACTCTCGACCGTAAGATCATCCTCGAGAGTCTGAAACTGACTTAAGATAGTCAGCTCCAGAAAGGTGGAAGCAAAATAATGAAAGAACAACTACCGACTGATAGCATTAACATCGTATGTTGTTGAGATCAATAAGTGAGTCTGGATCGGCTAACCGAGAGGTTATGGAACTGAACAATCCGCATAACTCAGGGCTACATGGTTTCCAAGCAGTAAGCTTGAACAATCTGGATAGCCTCTACTATGGATATTACTGGCTGCTTGTGTGCCCCCACCACTAGCTAGACCACACAATACTCGGCAAGCTGCTGCCTCACATGATTACTGTGTCACCTCTTGGCAACTCAAGGGTGAGCCGTTTTGATAACTTTGTCTCTACATCTCGAAGATTTAGAACTCTGTTTATTCCCTCTCATGTGTGTCCCAATAACTATAACCTGGCACATTTTAAAAGACAAGGTTATGACTTCCTCCAAAATTCGGAATACTTTCCCTTGTCTCTTCTTTTTCCTTTTCGTTAACATTTCCATATTTCATTTAAGGCCCGGTCTTGATGTGGACCTTTGTCGGTGAGTAGAAAGCCTCCAACGTTAAAGAAGAGAAATAGGACATCATGCTTTCAGGGCAGGAATGCCTTGCTTCGCCCAGTTTCTTGACCACTATGATAAGATGTGATTTATATAGATTCTGCAAAAGCATATCATTATGTTGTAGCATTTGATATGCATAATATAGGAATATAAAACATTGGGAGATGGATTTACAACTTCGTAAATAACATCACAATACGTAGTTGTAAAACGTGTCATTTTCAGTGCCTCGCCTCCACACTGAAAACGTCTCCTCGCAAGGAACTGCTCTTGCACCTAACTTGTTCCTCATTCTTATATCTGACAGTGACTCGAACAAGAGTCATTGTTTAATATCATCCTTTGCAGATGACACGAGAATAAGCATGAAAATCACGTCAGTAGAGGACGCTGAAAGGTTGCAAGGAGATATAAAACGTGGGATTTGAATGGGCCACCGAGAATAACATGCTTTTTTGTATGTATGAATTTCAACTCCTCCAGTATGGGAGAAATGAAATGAAAAACACTGCAGAATGCCTGACAATCACCGACTGTGATAAACCACTTGGAAATGTGAAAGACCTCAGAGTAATAATGTCGAACGACCTGAGCTTTCAACGAACACATTAAAACAACAGTCAACCCAGTGGACTTTCAAGATGAGTGAAGGAAAACCAATTATAGTACTTTTCAGTGTGCTAATTCTCACATAAATAGATAGCATATATCTTAATTTTTCGTATTACCCTACAAAGGCAGGTGAAACTGCAGAGCTAGAAAGTGGTTAGAGATCTTTTAGGGTCATATTGATGTAGCAAAGGAAATAAAGTTTCTAGAACAGCTGAAATCAGTGAGGCTGTACTCCCTGGAACGCAGGCGGGAGAAGTGTAGACCCCGACAGTTCCAGAAGGCATGGCTCCCAACTTGTTTCCTGAGATAACTTCCCTCTGGCCCGCCAGACATGGCGTGAAATATGAAATATTAACTCAGAAATCCAAAAATGTAATAAGAAAAAAAGGAAAATAAAGGAAACTTAACCTAGATCATGGGATACGCAATGAAGTTAAAGAGCGCCGGGCTGTTGGAGCTACGTGGGTCTGAGTGGGCTGCAGCTTCCATCAGCTTGGTCGACCAACGACCCAACCAGCAGCTTGGGACCAGCTTGGCCCTTATTGATTGTAGGAAAGGTGCAAGTGGAGGTTAGGGGTAGGGAAGGTACAGCAAGAGGAGGGCAGATGTAGGGAAGGTACAGTAAGTGGAGGATAGATGTATGGAAGGTACAGCAAAAGGAGGGCAGATGTAGGGTAGGTACAGCAAGAGGAGGGTAGATGTAGGGTAGGTGCAGTAAGAAGAGGAACGTAGGGAAGATACAGCAAGAAAATGATTAATGTAAGGTACGTAGAGCAAGAGGAGGGTAGATGTGGGGAAGATACAGCAAGGAGAGAGTGGGTTTAGGGAAGGTACAACAAAAGGAAGGTGGGTGGGTCAAGGGTAGATACAGCAAGCGGAATGTAGGTGTAAGAAAATTAAAGGAAGGGGATGGTTGTGGGTAAGGTACAGCGAGAGGATGGTAGAGTTAGGAAAGAGGGGGATTAGTAGGGAAGGTATTGGAGGAGGAAGAGAAGACATTGCAGTTTGTGAACAGGTGTAGGGAAAATACGGCAAGAGGGGGATGGAAAGCACAACAAGAGGGAGAGAGGAAGAAAAGGCTCTGTAGAATGAAGGGTGTAGGTAAATCACAGCAAGATGAAGGGCAGGGGGAAGGGTTTAACAAGAAGAAGGAAGGTAGAAATAGAGGAGTAGGGAGGGCACAGTATGAGGGAAGGTACAGCAGGAGGGAGGGTACAGCAAGAGGAGGAGGGAAGGTACGAGCGGCGCTTCTGTATGCCAGTATCTCATTGGCGGGATGTTGGCTGAATAAGAAGGACGTGCTGGCCTGATGGGACTCACATCCCGCATTGCTGCTGCTGCCGCCGCCGCTAGTCTCAGGCCACCTCTCCAGCCATGTCCCCTTCGTCCTCACAGCGACTCATACTTCTTGTCTTATCCTTCCTGCCATGTTATCATTCCAACCCCCTCTCCTCGCCTTTTATCCCTCTTATCCCTCTTCTCCTCCCCAACCCTTCTCCTCCTCCTCTTTTCCGTGACCTGCTCCCTAGCCGAGCCTCTGTAAGCCTACCGCAGGTATCGAGCTGCTGGTTTTGTATGAGTATTCCGTGGGCGGGCGGGCGAACGTGCCGGCAAGCCGGGGTGGTGATGGTGGCGGTGGTTGAGTGCCGTCCGTGCGGGCCGGCCTGGCACCTAGTGGACCCAGTGTTCAGGCGTCATACTGGGTCACGGTAACCCTTGACGGTCACAGTGTGTCGATGAACTTTGCCCTGTCCATGGACGGGGAGATTTATACTTATAATAACTGTCATGTTAGAGATGATATTGGAGAGAGAGAGAGAGAGAGAGAGAGAGAGAGAGAGAGAGAGAGAGAGAGAGAGAGAGAGAGATTCATTATGAAGATTTACAGAATCAGATACAACAAAAGGCCGAAATTATACAGAAAATGATGTCATTAAGGACGGCGGTGGGACTATAACAAAGAGTGGGACGGCAGTCTACTGGTTATTGATCACACTGGTTGGGATGGGGCTGTACTTCACGGGCTTTACGAGCTCCCATGAGCTCGATGCGTTTGTGTTGCCAAATTGCAACTCCGAGAGAAGGGCTAGTCGGTGGCAGGGGATGACGGTGGTGAGGATGGTGCAGCAGCGTCTTGAACTGTCTGACGGGGTCCGGGTGATGATGGGTAAGAGGGTTCAGAGTTTCGTGAAGTTGAAGGCATCTTGATAAATGATGTAAGAGGGACCATGGATGATCTTGCCTGCCACTTTTCTGTCCCTTCTGTGGTCGCCCTGATGATGCAGTTACGAGGGAGCAGGACGAGGTGGGAAGGCACGCAGGAGTTTAGGAAGAATGAAAGTTGTGCACTTGATCTCGAGTTCTGGTAGAAGTTCATGGTTTAACATGAAGTTAGGCATTTCTGTTCGACAAAATGTAAAGAGGTAATTTTATGTATAAGAGGAGTAGATGAATGAAATAAACCGAGTTTTACGAGGTACTGAATGTGGACAGCATACATTAAAGTTTTATGATAGGAGAGAAAGAGCAAGAGATGGGGCCCCGCGAGTGTAGAACTCCCACCCAATGCTATAGAAATGGGTCACACACACACACACACACACACACACACACACACACACACACACACACACCCACCCACCCCTCTATGAGTCAACTTTGTAACATTCTATGTGATAATCCACTTGGGTCTGACTAAGACGCTTTGTGACCTCTGAAGTCCTTTTGCGCTACCGCTCACAGGCTGAGCCTGGGATGCAGAATATATACTGGCACAAATCAGTCAATCAGTGGCGCTCTCTGGTCACCTGCAGGTCAACATGTCGACCTCTCTCTCTTCTCTTCTCTCTCTCTCTCTCTCTCTCTCTCTCTCTCTCTCTCTCTCTCTCTCTCTCTCTCTCTCTCTCTCTCTCTCTCTCAGTTTGATATTTAGATTACACCTGATTGGACCCACCATCTTCACACAAGTGTCTGCCTCCAATGAATTTGATTGCGAATGAGATCTACATATTACATACCTTTATCAATTCAGTTTCAATATTTTATTCCTTGATAGAGGACTGGGATCTTAGTGCTGTCACTCGGTACCCATGTACAGTACTACCAGAAGCATCTGACAAGTGTCACGAGTACATATAACAGTGGGGTTCACTGAAGCTTAAGGAAGGAAGGACATTGCTTCTACACATCATCAATATTGTTTACATAATATCTGGCCAGTATGGGGAGGATCATCGTGTCTCCGTTAGGGGGTCGTGGAGTGGTGGTTCAGCAGGCGTCACGTAAGAGGCACTGGACAAGGGTGCGGCTGTCGGCTCTTTTGCATAATGCACAACCTCGTTGTTCAGGGCGGGGGGATGCCAGTCTCCTAGGCAAAGTCATACCCGATGATGATGCGGGCAGCAATCAAGTCCCTTTTCCGTGACCCTTTACCGTAGACATACGAGAGGTCATGGAGTTGACGGAGGGTATCGTACCAGGTGGGCGGGGAGTCGAGGGAGATGGCTGCTTCCCGAGCCTCTCTCTGCTTGCGGCGAATTTGGGTCCAAAGTTGTAGAAGTGTTTGAGGAACAATGTAGTCAGGTGTGGCCTTGTTACAGCCGGTTTTGGCAAGGCCATCTGCTGCCTGATTCCCCGAGATACCGACATGACTAGGTATCCTTAGGAATGTCACAGGACGGCCCGCATCCTACAGTGTTGATGTTAACCCTTGTATTCGGAGGATGAGGTCCTTAGTCTCCCCTGATCTAAATGCAATCCCATTGAGAACAGACCTGGAGTCGCAGCAGACAAGCAGGGGGCAGAAACCACCTGCATTTTCCTCAGCAAGAAGAGCAACAAGGAGGGCTGTCAGCTGGGCTTGAGTGGAGGATGTCCCGTCCGAAACTCTGAGAGTTTGTTGGGCTCAGGGGCATCAGGAGGGGAGATGTAGACCCCCCTCCCTGACCGCAGCAGGGTCAACAAAGCCATCAGTATAGAGGATGACCCTACCTGGAGACCATGGTCGATCCTGGAGGGGTGGTGTGTGCGGAGAACAACAGGATTCATCTGAGATTCCGGGAGCGGTCTACCGAGGGAGAGGGAGACGAACCAGCAGCAGGGTTGACAACAATATCAGGCAGCAGGTCGTGTTTTTGAAGGACTCGGATGAGTGACCCTCGCCACTGTCTTTTAGAAGGAGGTCGCCCTCGGAGAGCAAGAGTCAAGTTGACCTGGACTTAGTTGCCTCGTATATCCCGTAGAATGGAAATGGCAGTTTTCAAGCGAGTCTCTTGGGCATGATCTAAAGGAGGCAAGACCAAATTCGGTATGTAGGGAAGTTGATGGTGTCCACTGAGGGGCGCCGAGGATAATAGAGCAACCTTCCTCTGGATAACTTCCGAGACGGTCGACAGCAGTCCGACTAATGTTGACGAGGGCAGGGGAGGCGTAGTCGACACTGCAGCGGACCAAGGACTCGTGCATGGTGAGAAGTACAGGGATGGTGGCACCAAAGGAACCCCTGCACGTGGTGGAGAGGGGAGCGAGACGCCGAAACCATATGTCTCCAAGATGGCGGACTTCAGGGATCTGACACCGTTTGCGAGTTACACACACACACACACACACACACACACACACACACACACACACACACACACACACACACGGATATTTTGTTTCATTAACCCAGTCCAAGGGCATTCTTGATAAGAACAGGAGGGGGGGGGGGGTACAACATGACCGTGTCACGATTTGTCTTCGCAGTTGAAGACGGAAACCAAGTGAATCACATTCTCTGGAGACCAGATCAAGGGCTTCCTGCATGTTAGGGTCGTCAGGGGCTTGGAGGAGGACGTCGTCGGCATATCCTGAGTGAACAACTGTTGACCACGGCCATAACTTTTTCATTGATCTGGTGAACCAGTAGCTCACTGAGTCAATCGAGAGGCCTTTCTCGGAGCTGAGGTCGCTTCAGTGTAAACAACATGACACTGACATGTTTGGGCTCCCTGACCGTTTTTGTGACGCACTTGACCAGCGACTCAATTTCCTCCCGGGTCAGAGGGGCGATCGCCTGGCTGACGTCCGTCACCTCAGTCACCTACCAACCAGTGCTCGTACAGATGCTACAATTGTCCTATATCTGCTGGTGTGATGGTCATGAACAGTTTATGGACAAATGCACAGCTATGCAAGTAAATAGCTTAGTTTTCCATATTTATGTATACCCCACTTACTGTAATACTGTAACGCAACGAAAGTGAAAATATCACGTAATGTTCACCATTAAACACATATTGCATGTCAACATAATGCTATACCAATTCAACTTGTATCTACATCACGTAATGTTCAACTCGGGTAGTCACTTGTTTACCGAATGGCGACTTAGCTGCGTCTCTTCGTTGTATACCAACTGACTTATATTTCTTTCTGTATCTCCTCTGATGATGTGATCATTACACGAAAGTGCGCTTGGGAACTTGTGTTTTATTTCCCCATAGAATCGCCCAACGAGAATGTGTATCTTCTATCATGTTTGTAGAATCAAATTGTCATAAAGGAAAGAGATGATCTGGTTTGAAATCTTACCTGGAATGTGGAATGTTAAGTGTGAATGTATATGTTTGTGCCCGATTAATGTGCTTTTGTTATATTATGCTCTTTATTTCTGTAATATACGCAGTTTTAACCATGGTGTTTAATTTCATCCCATAACAGAGATAGCGTTATCCAATGTTGTGTAACTATATATATATATATATATATATATATATATATGGATCGTAGGGTGGGGGAGGGGGCGAAAATTCTGGGAGCCTTGAAGAATGTGTGGAAGTCGAGAACATTATCTCGGAAAGCAAAAATGGGTATGTTTGAAGGAATAGTGGTTCCAACAATGTTGTATGGTTGCGAGGCGTGGGCTATGGATAGAGTTGTGCGCAGGAGGATGGATGTGCTGGAAATGAGACGTTTGAGGACAATGTGTGGTGTGAGGTGGTTTGATCGAGTAAGTAACGTAAGGGTAAGAGAGATGTGTGGAAATAAAAAGAGCGTGGTTGAGAGAGCAGAAGAGGGTGTTTTGAAATGGTTTGGGCACATGGGGAGAATAAGTGAGGAAAGATTGACCAAGAGGATATATGTGTCGGAGGTGGAGGGAACGAGGAGAAGAGGGAGACCAAATTGGAGGTGGAAAGATGGAGTGAAAAAGATTTTGTGTGATCGGGGCCTGAACATGCAGGAGGGTGAAAGGAGGGCAAGGAATAGAGTGAATTGGAGCGATGTGGTATACCGGGGTTGACGTGCTGTCAGTGGATTGAATCAAGGCATAAGCGTCTGAGGTAAACCATGGAAAGCTGTGTAGGTATGTATATTTGCGTGTGTGGACGTATGTATATACATGTGTATGGGGGTGGGTTGGGCCATTTCTTTCGTCTGTTTCCTTGCGCTACCTCGCAAACGCGGGAGACAGCGACAAAGCAAAAAAAAAAAGAAAAAGTATATATTTTTTTTTCTTTTTTTTTTTGCCGCTGTCTCCCGCGTTTGCGAGGTAGCGCAAGGAAACAGACGAAAGAAATGGCTCAACCCACCCCCATACACATGTATATACATACGTCCACACACGCAAATATACATACCTACACAGCTTTCCATGGTTTACCCCAGACGCTTCACATGCCCTGATTCAATCCACTGACAGCACGTCAACCCCGGTATACCACATCGATCCAATTCACTCTATTCCTTGCCCTCCTTTCACCCTCCTGCATGTTCAGGCCCCGATCACACAAAATCTTTTTCACTCCATCTTTCCACCTCCAATTTGGTCTCCCTCTTCTCCTCGTTCCCTCCACCTCCGACACATATATCCTCTTGGTCAATCTTTCCTCACTCATTCTCTCCATGTGCCCAAACCATTTCAAAACACCCTCTTCTGCTCTCTCAACCACGCTCTTTTTATTTCCCCACGTCTCTCTTACCCTTACGTTACTTACTCGATCAAACCACCTCACACCACACATTGTCCTCAAACATATTTCCAGCACATCCATCCTCTTGCGCACAACTCTATCCATAGCCCACGCCTGGCAACCATACAACATTGTTGGAACCGCTATTCCTTCAAACATACCCATTTTTTGCTTTCCGAGATAATGTTCTCGACTTCCACACATTCTTCAAGGCTCCCAGGATTTTCGCCCCCTCCCCCACCCTATGATCCACTTCCGCTTCCATGGTTCCATCCGCTGCCAGATCCACTCCCAGATATCTAAAACACTTTACTTCCTCCAGTTTTTCTCCATTCAAACTTACCTCCCAGTTGACTTGACCCTCAACCCTACTGTACCTAATTACCTTGCTCTTACTCACATTTACTCTTAACTTTCTTCTTTCACACACTTTACCAAACTCAGTCACCAGCTTCTGCAGTTTCTCACATGAATCAGCCACCAGCGCTGTATCATCAGCGAACAACAACTGACTCACTTCCCAAGCTCTCTCATCCCCAACAGACTTCATGCTTGCCCCTCTTTCCAAAACTCTTGCATTCACCTCCCTAACAACACCATCCATAAACAAATTAAACAACCATGGAGACATCACACACCCCTGCCGCAAACCTACATTCACTGAGAACCAATCACTTTCCTCTCTTCCTACACGTACGCATGCCTTACATCCTCGATAAAAACTTTTCACTGCTTCTAACAACTTTCCTCCCACACCATATATTCTTAATACCTTCCACAGAGCATCTCTATCAACTCTATCATATGCCTTCTCCAGATCCATAAATGCTACATACAAATCCTTTTGCTTTTCTAAGTATTTCTCACATACATTCTTCAAAACAAACACCTGATCCACACATCCTCTACCACTTCTGAAACCACACTGCTCTTCCCCAATCTGATGCTCTGTACATGCCTTCACCCTCTCAATCAATACCCTCCCATATAATTTACCAGGAATACTCAACAAACTTTTACCTCTGTAATTTGAGCACTCACTCTTATCCCCTTTGCCTTTGTACAATGGCACTATGCACGCATTCCGCCAATCCTCAGGCACCTCACCATGAGTCATACATACATTAAATAACCTTACCAACCAGTCAGTAATACAGTCACCCCCTTTTTTAATAAATTCCACTGCAATACCATCCATATATATATATATATATATATATATATATATATATATATATATATATATATATATATATATATATATATTGCGGAAGATGAAAGCCGGCAAGGCGGTGGGTTTGAATGGTATTGCAATGGAAATTATTATAAAAGGGGGTGACTGTGTTGTTGGTTGGTTGGTAAGAATATTTAATGTATGTATGGTTCATAGTGAAGTGCCTAAGGATCGGCGGAATGCATGCATAGTGCTAGTGCCATTGTACAAAGGCAAAGGAGATAAAGGTGAGTGTTCAGATTACCGAGGTATAAGAAATGATGTGGGATGGTATTGATTGAGAGGGTGACGGCATGTACAGAGCATCAGATTGGGGAAGAGCAATGTGGTTTCGAAAGTGCTAGAGGATGTGTGGATCATGTGTTTGAAGATTGTATGTGAGAAATACTTGGAAAAATAGATGGATTTGTATTTAGCATTTATGGATCTGGAGAATGCATATGATAGGGTTGATGGAGATGCTTTGTGGAAGGTTTTAAGATTATGTGGTGTGGGAGGTAAGTTGCTGTCAGTGAAAAGGTTTTATAGAGGATGTAAGGCATGTTTACGAGTAGGAAGAGAGGAAAGTGATTGGTTCCCAGTGAATGTCGATTTGCGTCAGGGGTGCATGATGTCTCCATGTTTAATTTTTTTTTATAGATGGGGTTGTTATGGAGGTGAACGTCAGAGTTTTGGAGAGGGGCAAGTATGCAGTTTGTTATCGATGAGAGGGCTTGGGAAGTGAGTCAGTTGTTCGCTGATGATGCATCGCTGGTGGCTGATTCGGGTGAGAAACTGCAGAAGTTGGTGTCTGAGTATGGTGGAATGTTTGTGTATACATATAAAAGTAAAGACATGATACATATCTATGGACAGGATTAAGAGATGGGGTATCACAGGTGTAGAACTCTCTCACCGTAACCCATAATACATATTAACATACCTAATCCAAGGTGGAAGGATCACGTCAAAACCAAAATGAAATCTTCTAACCGTCGCGTGTGCATACGTTCTTCTTCGAGTATGATGCGAGGAAGACGATAGCTGCATGATCTGATTAGGTTCTGACGTGTTACTTCCAGTTTGGTTAATCGTCACGTGTGTGTGATCACTGTGTGTGTGTTACGGGGAGAGAGTTTGCACTCGTGTTTCCTCGTCTCTTAACCTTAACACACACACACACCACACCACACCACACCACACCACACCACACCACACAGGACTCCAGTCTAAGGCAGGTACCTGTTTATCGACCAGCCCCGAGAGAAGGATGAACACCTTTGTTGGGGATGAGACGACTGCGGCGCCCAAGATTCTGTCCCATGTGGGACTTACCCCTGGCTGGCCCGTGTTGACTCATGGCCAACCGTTACACCATGGCGGCCCATGTCTGTCTGTCTGTCACTCTCTAAATGTCCGTGGATGTTGAGCTACACCTCAACGTGAGATTGGTTATCTTGTGACCAGATACCTTTACTTTTCAGAGATTCAGGTTAGGTGTTCGGTATACCTGGTGCATACTTGAAGTCTCCAGGGGTCTTAACCACACAGCCCAGGCTGGGCCCAGGCTGTTGGATTTGGTCGTTGGTCGACCAAGCTGTTGGAAGCCGCATCCATCAGAATGCGAGAAAAGGGGCCTTTTAGGGATAGGTGTAAACAAAATCTACAAGAAATGTCACAACACCTTATTGTTAATAACAAAATACCTGAAATTTAAGTTTGTATCTACTTTTTGCATCTAGTCGGTAAACTTACCACATGAAACTATGTATGTAATGAAATACTTGTTTTGAACTTTAACATCCTATGTAATATCAACCTACTGAGGTGTGACTAAGAGCCTTGGTGACCTCTGTAATCCTTTTGCGCTACCACTCACACGATGAGCCTGGGATGCACAATAAACTAGCCTTGGCTATCGGCACAAGTCAGTCAGGCCTACATAGCCCTCACAGCCTGGCTACGTAGGCACACTTTGTAGATATCTGTCCAGTGCATCCCAGGCTGTTCCTGGTGGTAGCTGGCAAGGTGGTGAAGCCTTGGGGTCCCGGATGTTTGCGGTGTTCTCCCTCAGTGCACATCGCACCTTTACATTTCAGAGGCAGTATTTTATAGTCTTCCATACTTGTCATGCCAGGAGAATGCTAGTTGATTTTTGTCTGTGCTGTGTTATTGTACGTGTTGAGTGTAGTGTGTGTGTATGTGTGTAAAATGGAGGGCGGATCGTGTTCCGTCCACCACAATTTTGGCCATTTTTCTTAGTTACCTCCTGCTAGACACGAGGGCGCTTTGTTCTTGCACCTCGAGATAACCCTCATGGTTATTTTGACAGCATCTTCCCCGACAGTAGCTCAGTGTTAATGTTCACATTTGTTAATGACTACCTTCTCACCAACATGTCGCCCTGTTTCCTGCACCTTCAGTCCCTTGAGCGTGTGATGACCAGGTCTTTGACGACTCGATCATATCCGAGGGTCGTATTGTCGCGCTCAAGGGTCGTACCGACATGCTCAAAGATCGTACCGTCATGCTCAAGGGTCGCACCGTCAAGCACAAAGATCGTAAGTAGCGTTCAAATGTCGTGCTGTCATGCACCATCAACATACCATCATGCTCAAAGGTCGCACCGTCATGCACAAGGGTCGTTTCGTCGTACCGAAGGATCACACTGTGGTGCACAGTGTGCTACCCATTGGTAACTCTGGCCGTCACCAGTGGTAGTGTGGGTGGGGCGCCTGCATGGTCGCTGGCCAGCGGCTGGGACCGTTACACTGTAGGGTTCACGGGCATACATTACTACGGCTGGCTCACTCTACCTGCAAGACGCCACGCTACACCAGCTGCTTCTCGCGGATTTTCTTTCATTACATTCCCTAAAGCTTCCTCAGTTGGTTGGCCTTCGCTACACTGGGAGCGCAGCGCCTCCACCTGCAGTCCTTGCGCAAAACAGTAACGCATGTATTTAATTCCTACGCCATGTCCTTCTGAGGCAGGGAGTGTTGGTTGGGGAGGAGAGAGCCGATCGGTAGGCTTGTGGTGGTGATGGATGGGATAGGACAAGGGATGCGGATGGGAAGGGACAGAAAGTAGGCGAGATGGAATAAGGAGTGATGCTGCTGTTAGTCAGGACGAAGATGTTGGTGATGGGCAGAGACGCAAGGCTGGTCAGGTGGGCCGGGAGGGCTCGGGGCGTGGTAGTCATGGGTGGGAAGAGCTGTGACCGTAGTAGTGGAGGGCGGAGTGAGGCAGGGATCTTGGTGGTGGGGGCGGGTAGTGGATGGGGTGATGAAGGTCTTGGATATAGTGATGGGCGGGGTGAGGAAGGTCATGGTGATGGGGTTGAGGAAGGGCATGGTAATGGTGATGGGCGGGGTGGGGAAAGGCATGGCGATGGTAATGGGCGGGATGAGAAAGGGCATGGTAATGGTGATGGGCGGGGTGGAGAAGGGCATGGTAATGGTGATGGGCGGGATGAGGAAGGGAATGGTGATGGGCGGGGTAAGGAAGGGCATGGTGATGGGTGGGGTGAGAAAGTGCATGCTAATGGTGGTGGGCGTGGTGAGGAATGGCATGGTGATGGTAATAGGTGGGATGAGAAAGGGCATGATAATGGTGATGGGCGGGGTGGGGAAGGGCATGGTAATGGTGATGGGTGAGGTGAGGAAGGGAATGGGAATGGTGATGGATGGGGTGAGGAAGGGCATGGTAATGGTGATGGGCGTGGTGAGGAAGGGCATGGTGATGGTCGGGGAGAGGAAGGGCAGGATGAGAGACGTGGGGTATACCTGGCCCTGGTAGGGGTCATCACGTGCTCCAGCCCCACCCTGTGCTTCCACCACTTGTTCGAGGTCAGGCAGCTGATGGCCACCCGTCCTCCTCCTCTGCCTGCTGGACAACGGTACTCTGTTTGTTGCTGTTAGTAACGGAGGGGGCGACGGTACTAGGCAGCTATTCCTGTGCTAACTACAGTTGACATTGGTGGAGAACTGGCGCAGCTCATTGTTGTCAGACCAGGTGGCGTTCTGGTGAATTTGATTATCTTGTGGCCGTGTGTGTAGACTGGTAACTAAAGTGAAACCAACATGCTGGTGTCACTGGTGTGGTAGGATTTATGCGGACATGTGCTAGTATGTATGAGTGTGCACCTAGCCACCTTTATGATGTTAACAGTAGTGATGACGTACTTGCTCTGCTGCTTGCCTCACGATCTTGGGGGAGGGGGGTTCGAGGGCGCTGACCTGTTTAGATACAGTTTGCAATGATGGACAGTGTATTACAGCGTTCGTGTTCATTAGCATTCTGCAGGGAATGTCTCCTAGTGTTTACCAAGTGTGTGGTACTTACTTCCCTATCAGTGATCTTCCTACTGTCACATGCAGTATCGACTTGTGAATATGCACGTGTGTGCGCATCGCATAGATACGTAAAGTTACATAAGATCCAAATAGCAGTTCCTTATAGTTGGTAATTTATACCAATGTATACAGTAACACTTTCTTAATGCTGGTGTTGCATTCATTGTCCTGTGATGATGAGGTGAAGTGAGGGGTTTGGTGGTGAGGGGCCTGTGACAGGTGAACCACTGGGGTTCGGCGTTTGGGGTGTGTGCCAGCTGGGCCAGTAGGATGCGGGATGGGGGTTAGATGAAGGGGCGTGTGACACCTGGGCCAGTAGGGTGCCGGGTGGGGGTGGGGTGCGAGAGCTGGGCTAGCAGGGTGGAGGGGCCAGCTGAGTCAATAGGATGCGGGATGGGATTGGGATGGAGGGGCGTGTTACAGCTGGGACAGTAGGGCTCGGGGTGGGGGAGTAGGGTGGAGGGTATGTGACAGTAGAGACATTTGGGTGCGTGGCGGAATTGGGGTGGAGGGGCTTGCGTCAGCTAGGCTAGTAGTGTGTTTTGTGGTTTGGAGGGGCGTGTGTTTTGCTGGGCTGAGGTGGGGGTGGGATGGAGGGGCGTGTGACAGCTGGGCCAGTGGGGGGGGGGGGGGGGATGGGGTTGAGGTGCATGTGTCGGCGGGGGTGGGGTGGAGGAACATAAATCAGCTGGGCTAGGATGGGGTGGAGGACAGTTACGATGGCGATGCTCCCCACAAGCTGCGGGCAGGTGACAGTAATTGTTGACCCTTGCAAGGGACAGCAACCTGTAGGAGAACAACACGGGACCGTGCAGGGAGAACTTGAGGGGAGGTTGGTCACTGTGTTTTGTTTGGGATGGGTGGAGGGAAGCCCCTCAAGTCCTGCATGCCTCCTGCCCATCCGCTCTCTCGCTACCGATCAATAAGTCTTTTGTGACGGGCGAGACCATGGTCAGATGACCTGAAGCCAGGTAAACCCCGCGAGCACAGCGGTACAGTCCTTGGGTATGAAGCTTTGGCCTAGGGGTGTGTGGTTATGGACTTGTGCTAGGGTTAGCTGTGGCCAGTTGGCAGTGGGCCAGGCGGGGAAGGGGAGCTGGAGCACAGACTGCCACAGGACCCATAACCATTGGCAGCATGACTGCCTCATCCCATGCCAGTCCCTGCCCACTGCGCCCTCCTCCCAGTACCTCATGTCTTACCGTTCGTCTGTTAATCGTATTTCTGTGACCCCCGGGGGACGGCTGTACGACCTTTTGGTTTGATGGCCTTACCTTTGACCTGACCCTTAAGGGTCGAGTCAAACGTCGCACCCATAGATCTAAGGGTCATACCGTCGTGCTAAGGGGGTTAACCAGAGAGTCATCTGGTCGGTTGCTTCCCGGTGTTGGGGTGGTCGGCTCCGCCACGGCCGGGTTGTCTTCTCTGGACGGGGTCGTTTTACTGAAGTTAGGACAGAGCATACGACTTTGGACCTTGATAAGCCGCTACGACTGTAATGACGGAAGTCCCGTCTTCTGGTCTCCACCAGTCGACAACGCCAACATTTCTGAGAGGACTGCATTTTTCTCCCAAGATCCGCCATCGTGACCTGACCTGGCCGCCTCTTATGTACCCTGGCAGCACTGAGGCAAACCAGTCAAGTAGTCGACTTGCCACAGATGACATGTGTGCCACTCTGGTGCCTGAAGTCTTGGCCATGTGATTCCTGATAGTGGAAACCCACGGGGCGCCTCCTCCGTCAGTAGTTCTCCATGTGATTCCAGATTTTTATCTTCTTACTATAATCCTATGCGTTCAGCAGCATCTTGCCCTGGGCTTCATCACTGTCGTACATGACCTAATAAAGGTCTGTGTTGTTATGAATGCAATAACCGACTATTTATCCTAACGAGTTTGTTTGTTATGTTGGAAGGGAAAATACACTCGTAGATTAATGTGTCATGAGTAGGAAGACATCAGCATCTAAAAAGGAAGACCTGTAAACGTAACGTGTGTTTGTGCCCCTTCTCTCACTCCATAACTAAACACAAACTAAATATAAGACTCCCTAAGAATGCCGCTAAAGATGTAAAGACGTGGGAACAAACAGACATGTTTAGCGAGATTACAGGGGTTGAGCCATGGCCAGCGGCCGTCGTCTGTCAGCATCTAAACAAAAACTTTGTGCAAGGATCAACTTTGCTTTGGTGGCTTAAAAGTGATTGTCTTCTTCATTGTCGTCTCCGTCTTCTTGTCAGACCTCGGATGTTTCCACTCTTGTTTTCTGTGAGTTACTACACCAGTTGATTCCACTCGAGACATTTCATGAGTTTGATGCCCGTCGTGCCAGTAGGCAAGTACTTCTGCATTTAGATTGGGAACCATGCCTTCCAGGATTATTATGGGAGTATAAACTGCACATCTCCCATGCGCGCATCAAACATTACAGTCTCTGTTTTCGTTTGTTATTGGTATTATGTCTTGCATATTAATCAGAAGTTTAGAAAAAGAATGAGGGAATTTTTGAAACCAAAAGCGTCTGGATGTTATTCTGTTTTCCATTAAGTTTTGCTTTTGTTAACTTCGTTGCTACCTTTTCTTCCTTACCTTCTATTCTGGAGTGTGTTAATGATAACTACCTTATCCTGTTCTACCCTGTCCTACGTATAACGTAACACTGGTTTTCAGGGACTGTCTTATACCTTTGCAGTTCGGCTTTGTGATCAGACTTCCTTGGTGAGGGTCTGGTCATTTAACGTGACTGCTTGTTTGCAGGTCTCCAGTTATTGTAAGTCGTTCAATCTAGTTGTTCTGATAAACGTATCGGGAAACTGTCCGATATCAGGTAGGGCGGGGTCTTTCCTTGCCATTTTCTGTGAATAGTATGCTGATCAGATGTTGGCTTATGTAAATTAAGTTTTCATCGTTTCCTACGCGCTTTATTGCTTTTTACTAGATTTAGTTTACTATGTCTGTCCAGTCTGCCATTCCTTTCAAGATATATTTTGTTTTGCATAATCAGATACTTGGCTTTCCATTATTTTCTTTGTGCATTATCTTGTGTACGTCGTAAGCCCAGATTTAGATCCTTTTAGTTGTTTCAGTAATTCTGATGGACAGAACCGCTGAAGGTGTGTTAGATCTTTAGAATCTGGAGGGCTCAGTCGTTTTATACTACCACGCAGCAATGCTCCAGTAGGGAGAGCTCTATCCTTTGCTTTGAATAGTCACCATTAATCTTAGCTCCCTCGTTTTAAAGGTTTTCGATACCCACGCTGTCATCGTCACATATAGATAGGTACCTTATGTTCCCTTACCTTTTTAGGTTGGTGTCCCCCTTGGCCTCGGTGTAAGGCATTAATTGCCATCCCCTACCGTTTTACCGTTTGTGACTTTGATTTTTCTGTGAAAAGAAAATAAAGCAGCTGTGAGGCAACCTTATGTGCCGTAGCGGTAATGTGTTGGAAACCAGTGTTCTAGATCTTTGAAGCCTTCCGTGTATAATGATGAGTCCTGTTTCTGTCTTGTATTCCCCCATGCGACTTGATACTATCGTTCCTTTCGTAATGGAAGAGTCGAAATGTGTTCCTCTTGAGCATCATGTTATTTTAGGAGGCCCACAGGAAGGTTTGGCCGATAAGGATGCAGGTCTTCAAGGTCCTTGGTCGAAGAGAATTGGTATGCTAATTATGGTGTCCTCTGCGAAGGTAGCGTTGCTCATTAGTGAGAGAGACTGCAGTAGCAATACAATTCTCAGGGGGACAGGTTTTCACTGTGGATACCCATATTGGCTGTAGATTATTCCATGCTGAAAAGGTGACGGCTGGATGAAACCGAGTCAGATCTGGTGGTCGTGATGATGTGGTGGTACCTCAGTGTCTGTGGTGCTGTAATAAGGCAAGTGTGTACCTGGCCGGAGATGTTTGCTTGGTGACTTTCTCATCCTTCGCGTGTTGGGACGAGTGCTTCGTAGTTTTTAAGGGTAACACATTTCCTTTATGTAACCTTTTGTATCTTATGTTATCCTTGCTAGAATTTTGTTTACATCCTTCTCGTATATAGTATATATGATTTTTTTTTTTTTACCAGTGATGTGTCTGATGGTATTATTCAGAGCTGAACCCCATCTCCTTCCACATGACGTCTGGAATTCTGCTGTAGGACTACGTTACTTTGGGGTAGCACTCGAGAAGAAGCGAGACAAGTGGTTTAAGAATTTCACAGTTTTGATATCTAGATCTTTGCCGCACCTGTGGTGTATCATTAAATGTCTTAAAGTGCTTAGAGGTATCTTACATGAGCTACCAGTGTACTGGCGCTGTACTTCTGCTGGCCAAGTTGTACCTTGATTGGTTGTGGTTGACCTGTTACATGATTTACTGACCTTGGACGACTGTCAGTGGTGGGTTAATGTACAGGAGTGACGAACACTCCCCTCTCGCAGCTGTCGCCACGACTCGGTTCATGTGTAAATTACAGCCATGTAGAGAGTGGTCCACTGGCACCAGGTGGAAGATGACCAGGGTGGAGAGTGGCGTACTGGCACCAGGTGGAGGATGACCAGGATAGAGAGTGGTCCACAAGCACCAGGTAGAGGATGACTAGGGTGGAAAATGGGTCGTCCCATCGTGCTCAAGGGATTGAATGGCTGTAGCTCATGCCGCTAAGGGAGACAATCCTGTTTAAAGTAGTTAAAAAGCTTGACTATAGACCACAGGATCGTATACATATGAAGCTCCGGTAGAAGAGCAGAGCCAGAAGTGAGAGGAGGGAAATGAAAATCTTGAATTTCCTCACGTCATATGGATGGTTCATATCAAGGTGGGTCTCTGGGAGCTACTGTTACACGTTGCCGGGTACCTGGGGAGAGTCACTTGGGTGTACACACTTGTAAAAGTCTGGGGACCGACATGAAGAACCCCAGTAGCAGATCAAGTATCTCATGGACGGTTGGCTGGCAGAGATGCGAGACACATGATGGCATGCACAGGGCCACGTCGTAAAGCAAATGTTGTCGATTGTTCTTCACTGAGCCAGTCTCTCTCTCTCTCTCTCTCTCTCTCTCTCTCTCTCTCTCTCTCTCTCTCTCTCTCTCTCTCTCTCTCTCTCTCAAATCAACATCGTCAGTGATATGTTATACAACCCCACCCCACCCCACCCATGTTGTGAAGAGCAGAGTCCCAAACCAGACACAGGAGGTGCAGACAGTTCGCTAATGATCATTAGTGGTAGTTTGTCTTGTTAATCTCTGTCGTTGCTCATGTTCTGTTAATGTGCTGATAGTATGGCGACTGGAGATTTACTGTTTGCATTTGAGATCTAAATAGCAGGATTATTTTATCATTGTTGCCTTTCCCGACTTGTTCTGGTGTGGGTGAGGAGCTGCCAGCCTCCTCCTTAACAACAGTACTTTCCCAGCAATATGAGGCATTAGGGATGGGTTATGTGTCAGCATTTGTGTGGACCTTGTCACCAGGTCCCCAGCGGGTTGTACTGAGGGCGGGAGTTAGGAAACTGTGTTCGGTTTTATAGCGACGGGGTGGGAACACCGCTGCCTTCTGGACATGTTGGGTTTGATCATGGTCTCAGGAGGAGGAGGAGGAGGAGCAACTGTTTTATCGGCTTTGAAGCCTTCTTGATATTCTACTGTATTAAACATTTACGTTTTCAGTACAACACGTTCACAAGAAAGAAAAGTGTCGTGTTGCCATACTGTGAAAGGTTCGTATTTTATACCGTAATCATATATATATATATATATATATATATATATATATATATATATATATATATATATATATATATATTCTTTCTTTTTTTCTTTTAAACTATTCGCCATTTCCCGCATTAGCGAGGTAGCGTTAAGAACAGAGGACTGGGCCTTTGTGGAATATCCTCACCTGACCCCCCTCTGTTCCTTCTTTTGGAAAATTAAAAAAAAAAAACGAGAGGGGAGGATTTCCAGCCTCCCGCTCCCTCCCCTTTTAGTCGCCTTCTACGACACGCAGGGAATACGTGGGAAGTATTCTTAATCCCCTATCCCCAGGGATAATATATATATGTATATATATATATATATATATATATATATATATATATATATATATATATATATATATTTTATTTTATTTATTTTGCTTTGTCGCTGTCTCCCACGTTAGCGAGGTAGCGCAAGGAAACAGACGAAAGAATGGCCCAACCCGCTCACATAAACATTTATATACATACACGTCCACACACGCAAATATACATACCTATACATCTCAATGTACACATATATATACACACACAGACATATACATATATACACATGTACACAATTCACACTGTCTGCCTTTATTTGTTGCCATCGCCACCCCGCCACACATGGAATAACAACCCCCCTTCCCCCCTCATGTGTGCGAGGTAGCGCTAGGAAAAGACACCAAAGATAACAAAGGCCACATTCGTTCACGCTCAGTCTCTAGCCATCATGTATAATGCACCGAAACCACAGCCTTCTTTCCACATCCAGGCCCTACAAAACTTTCCATGGTTTACCCCAGACGCTTCACATGCCCTGGTTCAATCCATTGACAGCACGTCGGCCCCGGTATACCACATCGTTCCAATTCACTCTATTCCTTGCACGCCTTTCACCCTCCTGCATGTTCAGGCCCCAATCACTCAAAATCTTTTTCACTTCATCTTTCCACCTCCAATTTGGTCTCCCACTTCTCATTCCCTCCACCTCTGACACATATATCCTCTTTGTCAATCTTTCTTCACTCATTCTCTCCATGTGACCAAACCATTTCAAAACACCCTCTTCTGCTCTCTCAACCACACTTTTTATTTCCACACATCTCTCTTACCCTTTCATTACTTACTCGATTAAACCACCTCACACCACATATTGTCCTCAAACATCTCATTTCCAGCACATCCACCCTCCTCCGCACAACTCTATAGCCCACGCCTCGCAACCATATAACATTGTTGGAACCACTATTCCTTCAAACATACCCATTTTTGCTTTCCAAGATAACGTTCTCGCCTTCCTCACATTTTTCAACGCCCCCAGAACTTTCACCCCCTCCCCCACCCTATGATTCACTTCAGCTTCCATGGTTCCATCCGCCGCCAAATCCACTCCCAGATATCTAAAACACTTCACTTCCTCCAGTTTCTCTCCATTCATACTTACCCCCCAATTGACTTGTCCCTCAACCCTACTGTACTTAATAACCTTGCTCTTATTCACATTTACTCTCAGCTTTCTTCTTTCACACACTTTACCAAACTCAGTCACCAGCTTCTGCAGTTTCTCACCCGAATCAGCCACCAGCGCTGAACCATCAACGAACTACAACTGACTCACTTCCCAAGCTCTCTCATCCATATCAGACTGCATACTTGCCCTTCTTTCCAAAACTCTTGCATTCACCTCCCTAACTACTCCATCCATAAACAAATTAAACAACCATGGGGATATCACGCACCCCTGCCGCAAACCAACATTCACTGAGAACCAATCTTTTTCCTCTCTTCCTTCTCGTACACATGCCTTACACACACGCACACACACACATTTACACACACACACACACACATTTATATATATATATATATATATATATATATATATATATATATATATATATATATATATATTTATATATGTGTGTGTGTGAATAGATATATGAATAAATAACGGTTTATTGAATTAACACAGCATGCTGAAAGTACACAGTTTAACTGTTACCAGATATTACAGAACTGGGAGGTTATGATGAAACTTAATATAGATTAATTTCAAGATGTGGCTAGATCTTTCAGCGCTTTAGATAAGCACGTGAGTGAAGTACATGTAGATAGTCTGAGTGGCAAATATGCAGGAATGTGTACAGAGTAAGTACTGTGGTTTATACATTATGCACCGAGTTGACCAGATAAAACTTATTGCAATATTTTAGGAACCTTATCCCATTTCTAGTCTTCAGTGGTGTATGAAGGTGTCCTCATCACAGTGTTTGGATAAGTAGTGAAGCAAAAGCCATGTCTTTTGCAATGTTCGCTCGACAGAAAAGTAGCCAATCCGGGGAATGGAGTCTTCCTATTGTTGACGAGGTATGACCTGGCTGTTTTATCAACCCTTGAATGGGAGATGGTGGCAGGCTGCAAAGGATCAGAGTAATTGATGACTTCACCTGCCCATGAAAGCAGGTAAAACAAACGAAAAAAAATCAGGAGGGCTTCTACGATAAGAAAACTCGTTCTGTCTAGGCTGAAGTCCATCCAGTGATGTTGATATTCTGCCAATGGAAGCAGAGTTTGCTCTACCCTAAGCTGTATCAGCGCTGAATTGCCTTAGATGCTCCATTGCTTGGCTTATAAGCCTCAATTTTATAATCCAGTCCAATTCTAAGGTACATCATTTATCATGTAGCTGTCATATATTTTTTTTTTTTTTTTTTGTAGCCTTCCTCTTGAGTATGAAACCCGCTGACTAAATATACTAGATATTAATTAAGTTGTTTTCCAGTACTTCGTGAACCTCTTACTGTTGCCACCATTTATATCATTATTACCATTACCGGCGTGAGGAGGAGCCTGTGGGTCCTTGGGCCCGCCTGTCGCCCTCTTGTGTCGGTGTGTTGTACCCACTGGACGCTCTGCTCGCCTCGGCCACCCCTCAGATATGTGCCTTTCAATTAGACTGCAATCTAGACGCTGTTCCTGTATACCTCCACAAATAGAGATCTTAACAAATGTATCGATTTGGCTGTGGCACGGCACCAGGGAAGCAGAAATTGTACTCATTGTGGTTAGTAACTAAGAGTCTATGTAAACAGTGGCGGAAAGTAATGTGGTCAATAGGGTTAGCAAGCTTCTGAGCATTTTTTTTTTTTCTGTTTGTCTGTACGAATAAATGAGTTAGGTGATTTCGGTTTCCCTTAGATCCTGCCAAGACCGCTTAATTTCTTTTCTAATTTCGAGCGAAGCCTGGGTTAAGTGTGAAATATTGAGAGGTGAGGCAGGAGCGGCGGAGAGGCTGGGATAAGTGGAGGCGGGTTAAAGCTGTGTGTCGGGCGCGCCAGGACCTGGAAGCCGGCCACAGTGCCACAAGAGCGGCATGGCCACCCAACCTGCCGTATCCCGGCCTGGGGCACCACCGCCACCTTGCCTGCTGGAGGAACATGTGCTTATCTCTAAGAAAGATGGGTAAAGTGCTGCTAAGTACAGACCAGTGTCTCTCGCGAACGTGTTTTGTACCACACTGGAAAAGACATGCAGGCAAATGAACGATTACTTATAAAAGTAACAGATAGCTCAAGACTGCTAACAGAGATTGAATTTTGTGGGTAAAAGAAATTGATGGGCGAATTTTGTGTTTTTGGACTGGCAGACGGCATTTGATCAAACGTTGCCCCAGCCACAAGGTTGATAAAAAAAAAAAGCAGGATATTACGGTTGGTGTTAAGTGGGAGACTCCTTTGGTAGATCAGAGATCGGAGTGGAAGAGACGAGAGGACGCTTGCCACAGGATATTTTCTTGGTGGGTTGGAGTTGGCAGTGTTGTGCCGCAAGGCTCATTCTTTGAACCGTTGGTGGTGTTGATTCATGTGTGTGTGTAACTTTCCAGGACTGCACTGGAAACTGAATGTGTCTGCAGATTATCCCGAGGTCATGGGAGAAGTCTTGAATGGTGCGGTTTGATTCAACTTGAAAGGGATTTAACGAGCTCGAAAGTTGTGGGGTGGTTGACGTTCATCCTAATCAGATGCAGAGTCATGATGGGACACAGTGTAGGCAGGCTTCTGTCTGACCAAAAGCTAGCACGTAATGCAGAGTGAGTTCTTAGGTCGACTTTTCACACTGTCTCTCGCCAGAACACAGGAGGCGAACTATCTCCAGGCAGATACTAGAGTTTCAGTGTATTGCGAGTAGCGAAATTATTAGTTTGCTGTTTACAGCTAAAAAGAATGGGCAAATTCGAGTATGCTTTTCAAGATTAGCCACCACACTTAAAGGAATATAAAGAGAGAAGGTGTAGAGGAGGGCAACAAATATGATACCTGAGAATAAGGCTGATGTACAGGGAATAGAGCCTATAAAGTTGCCCGCAGTGGATAGTGGAATATAAAGTTGCCCGCAGTGGATAGTGGAATATAAAGTTGCCCGCAGTGGATAGTGGAATATAAAGTTGGCCACTATGGGGTAGTGGAACATAAAGTTGGCCATCATGGGGTAGTGGAACATAAAGTTGGCCATCATGGGGTAGTGGAATATGAAATTGCCCACCATGGAATGGTGGAATGTAAGGGGAGCATTGATCTTAACCTTTCTTTGATAGTCAAAATCAATCGGCGGTTATTGATGAAACTTAACGATGTAAAGATTACTTTTTGATAATAGTTTGGGATGAATGGAATATTGATGCCAGTGTGATCACAGAAGTGTACGAAAGTTTCAACAACTTGGGTGATGGTTGAGAAAGTTCCAGAGATGGGGTCACCCCACGAGTTTAGAACTGGCCCTTGGCGTTGTGCAGATTGATGATTCTCTCTCTCTCTCTCTCTCTCTCTCTCTCTCTCTCTCTCTCTCTCTCTCTCTCTCTCTCTCTCTCTCTCTCTCTCTCTCTCTCTCTCAGGAAATACTCATGATAACTGTCCTGATGGTGAAGTAAGCTGGACCTAAAGTGTGTGCGGCAGCCTAATCCCTGTGACCTTTAACCTCTTGGTCATCCCCACGTGACCTGCTGACTGCCTCGTGTAATATGACTTACTTCAGGGTTGCCCTGCAGGAGGTATGGTCTCGCGTGACCGGCCTCAAGAGAGGTCAAGTGAGGAACTGGCCATTACCCTAACGTGAAGCCGAGTCATCAGGCTGACCCCGAGTTGGCCGGGATTTGAGGCTGGATCAATAAGTGCAAGGGTTCCGGCGTCGTGTTGCTCGCGGGGGAGAGAGAGAGAGAGAGAGAGAGAGAGAGAGAGAGAGAGAGAGAGAGAGAGAGAGAGAGAGAGAGAGTCAGTCTGCAATGGACGGTAGAGGGCAGCAACATAACTTAGTACACCAGTATCATCGTTGGTTCGCAGGCTGGCTGAGGACACTTGCACCTTAGCCCCACCTGTATAAATAGTTTATATACATTGGTTGCCAGGCTAGCTGGGGGCTCCCGGACGGCTGCACCTGCGCCCCTCCTGTGTATATAGTTGATACACATTGGTTGCCAGGCTGGGTGAAGGCACCGGGACACCTGCTACCTACCTAGACGGCCCACCTGTTCATGTAATGGAATTTTAGTTACGTCACTACGATGTCAAGGACAAACATTGATGTGACAGATGTAGTTACTCCTGGAGTGAAGCCAAGAGTTGATGGTAATTATGTTGGCGAAGTTGATTGTCGACGAAATAATGTTTTAACACAATTGCATTTATTAAATATCCTAAGGTTATTTGATGGTGGTGGTGATGTGTTTATAACCTCTTCACACCTGATCAACAGAGATGCATCATGACGTGAAACTTTTGTCGTGTTTGACATTGCTGGATATCGTTTGAAGAAGCTGTTTTATCTTGACTTACAGTGCAGTGTACTTCACGCTTTTCAAGACAGTATGTGATCAGTTGTGGCTTTGATTGAACAAATATTCTGACGTTTGATCAGAATATTGAACGTGTACTTATGTTTATCTGATCACTTCTCATTTGAAAGTGAGGTAAGAAATTCATATGGTAGTGCGGGAAGCTTGCTTTACTGAAGACACTGAGACGGGAATACGAGCGTGTGAGACGCTACGTACGGCTAGACATCCCGCGTACATGCGAGCTAAGAGTCGGGAATTTATTTGCATTGGTATATTTATGCTGGAGTGGAGTGTTTAGGATGTGTTGGGCCATTGTAGGATGTTGGAGTGGAGTGTTGAGGATGTGCTGGACCACTGTTGGATGTTGGAGTGTTAAGGATGTGTTGGACCAGTGAAGAATGTTGGAGTGTTGAGGATGTGTTGGATCACTGTTGGATGTTGGAGTGTTAAGGATGTGTTGGACCAGTGAAGAATGTTGGAGTGTTGATATATAGGACCTCTGTAGAATGTTGGAGTCCGGCTGTCGGCTGGATGGAGCCACCCTCTAGCCTGGCCCCCATGCTGGACGGTTTTCAACCCTCTTGCCGCTACGCTTGGTTGGTTCGCCATTTCGTTGTAATGCAGTTTTCGTTGAATGTGAACTGCGTTAATTTGTTAAGTGGATGTAGTGTTGTTGAGATGCTGACATGAAAGCATTCTGGTGGTTTAGGGACTCTTGTAATATTCTGAGATGGTTTCTACCGTGTGGCCAGTGTTCAAAATGTGCGTTATGTTATGAACAGCTGTTTATTATGGTGGTACGACATCGTGATAAGCTAATTACTTGATACGAGATGAGTAATACTCTTACATTTGTACTCAGATGTATCCATATCATTATTGTTAATCTGTGTAAAGATTGTAATAGGAATGGCGAAAGCGGACCCGCAGATTTTTTTTTCAGTGTGAGAGATACACATCAAGAAGCACCTGGGTGTAGTTCCTGTTATCTGCATTCCTCGCGTTTGCATGTACACATGGACGACATTTTCCCGTCTTGATGCATTATATCTCAAGTTCTTGAGTTACGTTTCACGTGCTACAATTCGTTTTTTCAGTGTCCAGGTCTCATTACTGAGAACAAGTGGGCGAGTCGTGTTTCGTACGTTGTTGATGAATCAGTTTGGCCATTTTTTGTTTCTTCCTGGAGTCGAGAAAATCTTGTAAGAGACGGGCTTAGGTGAGGAGGTGCAGGCCTGAGGAGGAGAGCGGTGCACACACTGGGTTGCAGCGACGCACATCATCACCTCCTAGGATCCGAAAGACTCGCACTGAAGCTGCCACACACAGCAGATGATGGCTGGGTCCTGCAGGTCGAGCCTCGCTCTCTGATAGATCGTCAGTGACTCCAGGACTGTTGATTGTCACCTCTTGCCCAGTATATTACACAGTGTGTTATGTGACAACGGGTTGCGTCCTTGAGTCAGGTGCCGACATTAAGTGCAGGTTCCCGGTGACCGGAGGGATTCCCCCGCCACACCAGGGGAAAAAATAGAGTTTCAGGACACGGTCTGTGCTGCTGCCGCTGTTGCTGCTCAAGTTGACGATGGCGTTATGGGACGTCTGGTTGTAACGAGCCAGGTCTCGACGCTGGTGACATGATTTACTTACACTCGCTGTATACATGCAGTGAAGCAGTTAGCATTAGATACACACCTGGAGTAAGATGGAAAGGATAAAAGATCTCGTGTTACAGTGGGATTTGTGATTGTAACTGGACGTGGCACAGTCTTCTGGGACGGTAACGTGGAGCCACATGTCGTGTTGAGTCGACCGGCCAGAGAGTGGCCGGCCATCTTGACCTTAAGGTGATATTTGGCTGATGTTAATATAATTCGTAAGTTGATTTTACATATGCGTTATGGACTCCCTGATGTAGCGGGTAGGGTTTCTCACCGTGACGCATTCACGGGCCGCCCAGGCTCGAGCGCATAGGTTCCAGTCCTGGTTGCCTCAGTCGGTTTGCAAAAAAAACAAACAAAAAAAACGAGAGGGGAGGATTTCCAGCCCCCCGCTCCCTCCCCTTTTAGTCGCCTTCTACGACACGCAGGGAATACGTGGGAAGTATTCTTAATCCCTTATCCCCAGGGATAATATATATATATATATATATATATATATATATATATATATATATATATATATATATATATATATATATTGGAAAGGATCACAATTTTGCGTGTGATCAAGGCATTTGATTCTTGTCCCGTTCTTGTCAAATGCCTTGTTTGATCGTGTTAAAAACTATGATCATTGTATTGACTGCAGTAACGTCATCTCAGTTGTTAACTCTAACTCTGTTACCAAGAGAAATATCATTGAATCTTCTATTATTAAATACACAAAGAATTATAATCTTAATATTAGTGATGGTCTATACAAATTAGATGACTTTATTGTTGATAAGATTTGTAAAATGATAAGTTTATGAACGCTCGTTGTATGTTTTGGACAATCACATGTTTACCAAATGGCGTCCTAGCTTCGTCTCTTCGATGTTTATCAACTAACTGTTATATTTCTCTCTTGTGTGTCCCCTGATGATGTGATTATTACACGAAAGTGCGCTTGGGAACTTATCGTGTTTCATTTTCCCCGTGGACTCATAGGAATATATATATATATATATATATATATATATATATATATATATATATATTCGCCATTTCCCGCGCTAGCGTTAAGAACAGAGGACTGAGCCTAAGAGGGAAAATCCTGACTTGGCCCCTTCTCTGTTCCTTCTCTTAGAAAAGTAAAAAGTGGAAGGGAGGATTTCTAACCCCCTGCTTCCTCTCCTTTTAGTTACCTTTTTACGACACGCAGGGAATGCGTGGGAAGTATTTCTCCCCTATATATATATATATATATATATATATATATATATATATATATATATATATATATATATATATACCTCGCAAACGCGGGAGACAGCGACAAAAAAAAAAAAAAAAAAATATATATATATATATATATATATATATATATATATATATATATATATATATATATATATGTATATATATATGTATATATATATGTATATATATATGTATATATATATGTATATATATATATGTATATATATATATGTATATATATATATATATATATATATATATATATATATATATATATATATATATATATATATATATATATATATAATATAGTGTATTAATGGGATGGCCTTGATTAGGGCCTCAGCTGCCCGTGCCGTCTCGGCTAACGCACAAAAAAGACTAAGCTGGGCTCGTGTATTAGTTACTTCTGTTTCGCTAGTCAGAGTTATAACACTTTATCCCCCCGGCAATCCCCATCCTCCATAAAATGCATGAAAAAGTAGGAAGTATTGAATTTTGTTTCACCACTTTTTTGTTGAACTTTATAACTGTGGCTAAATTACAAATGTTAGAAACCTCAGAATATGAAGGGATCGGCTTCATCAGGTTTGATTTCTTTGTTGATAATATTAAGAGTAATCTTTGCTTCTTTTTTTTATGCTGTGGTTCAACTTGTTCTGTAAGTTTATCTCCCCTGGGGTGAGTTTGGCTAATCCTTGCTTATTCCTATAATACACTTGATTTTGAACGCATTTTGATATTATTTATTTTGATCTGCAATGTTGCCATGTTGACTAGTAAGGAGGAGAGGAGGACAGTGTGTTGATGTATATCCTTTGTTCTTTGGTCCTCACCATCATTAGCTCTCTGCTTGCATTTCACACTTGACGAATCTGTGGGAAACAATGAATTAAGAAACTTTCAGGCGTACAGAAAGCACAGATGGGCTAGCTTATTCTTATTGGTTGGTTAGATTGGCCTCTGTTTATGGTGATTGCTAATATTTTTTGAAGAGGAATATTCGCATGGTTGTTCATGTTGGTAATTAGGTATGGGTCGAGCTGGATTTTGTTGAATTAATGACAATATGTGTACAAGCTGTAAGTTTTACGATTCTGGTTCTGGTTTGAGGAAGTAGCATTTGTATCAGATTTAATCCTTTTTTTTGTACATAGAATTGTAATAACAGCTGCTTTTTGGTTTGTATGTGAAAATAGCATAAATTTATCTCCTTGAACCCTAAGCGTTTTCCCTGAGTTGTAATGAATACTACATAAGAATATTGGTGATTATCGAACCTTAATTGTTATTAAAGTCCTTCAGTCAAACTGGCCTCTCATCCGGAGCAAACTTTTTGTAACACTGACCACTTTAATTTCATTGACTTTTTTCATTAATATAGGTTACCTTATGATGCTTTCACTCAATCAAGTCTTAAACCTCTTATTGATAATGAATATTTTTTCTTAATGAAAGTAACGTTTGACTCTTTTTGATCACAATCACCTCAGAGGACAATCCTGTAGAGCTGTGCAACACTGACGCCAGACCAGGACAGCGTCTTGAAAGAGCCTCACTTTTGTTTGTTGGCTTACACTGTCAAAGCCTGTGTCGGTAAAGTAAGGTCATCCTTGTTGTTTGCTCGGTTTTATTGTTTGTTGTGGGCTTTTGTTTACATGTGGAGATAAGCGTGAAGAGGCTGGGTGGGGAGGGGTGATGACAGGCCCAGGTGAGGGGAGGGGTGATACCAGGTTCAGGTGAGGGGAGGGGTGATGCCAGGCTCAGGTGAGGGGAGGGGTGATACCAGGCCCAGGTGAGGGGAGGGGTGATACCAGGCTCAGGTGAGGGGAGGGGTGATACCAGGTTCAGGTGAGGGGGCGGGTGATGCCAGGCCCAGTTGAGGGGAGGGGTGATGCCAGGCCCAGGTGAGGAGAGGGGTGATACCAGGCTCAGGTGAGGGGAGGGGTGATACCAGGCCCAGGTGAGGGGAGGGGTGATACCAGGCTCAGGTGAGGGGAGGGGTGATACCAGGCCCAGGTGAGGGGAGGGGTGATACCAGGCTCAGGTGAGGAGAGGGGTGATACCAGGCCCATGTGAGGGGAGGGGTGATACCAGGCTCAGGTGAGGAGAGGGGTGATACCAGGCTCAGGTGAGGGAGGGATGATACCAGGCCCAGGTGAGGGGAGGGGTGATGACAGGCCCAGGTGAGGGGAGGGGTGATGACAGGCCCAGGTGAGGGGAGGGGTGATACCAGGTTCAGGTGAGGGGAGGGGTGATGCCAGGCCCAGGTGAGGGGAGGGGTGATACCAGGCCCAGGTGAGGGGAGGGGTGATACCAGGCTCAGGTGAGGGGAGGGGTGATACCAGGCCCATGTGAGGGGAGGGGTGATACCAGGCTCAGGTGAGGGGAGGGGTGATACCAGGCCCAGGTGAGGGGAGGGGTGATACCAGGTTCAGGTGAGGGGAGGGGTGATACCAGGCCCAGGTGAGGGGAGGGGTGATACCAGGTTCAGGTGAGGGGAGGCGTGATACCAGGTTCAGGTGAGGGGAGGGGTGATACCAGGCTCAGGTGAGGGGAGGGGTGATACCAGGCCTAGGTCAGGGGAGGGGTGATGCCAGGTGAGGGGAAGGGTGATGCCAGGCCCAGGTCAGGGGAGGGAGGTCAGACCAAGGAAGAGATGAAGTCAGGCTCATAAGAGGGGAAGGGTGAGGACATACCAAGGAGAGAGAAAGGGTGAGGTCAGTCTCAAGCGAGGGGAGGGGTAACGCCAGGCTTAGATGAGGGGAAGGATAAGACTAATCCCTGGTGAGGGAAGGGTTAAGGATAGGCCCAGTTAAGGTAAGGGGGAGGATAAGGCCAAGCCTAGGTCATGGGAGGGGACGGGTGAGGCTAGACCTACGTGAGGTAAGGGGTAAGGCCAGCACAAGTTAGGGGAGGGGAGGCATGAGGCCTGCCTCAGATGAGGGGAGGGAAGGGATAAGGCTAGGTTGAGGAGAGGGGAGGGGTAAGGTCAGGCCCAAGTTAGAGGAGGAGAGGCATGAGACTAGGTCAAGGTGAGGAGAGGGGAGGGTTAAGGCCAGGCCCAAGTTAGGTGAGGGGAGGAGAGTGGGGCCAGGTCACGGCGAGAAGGGAGGGGTAAGGCCAGGCCCAAGTTAGGGGAGGGGAAGGATGAGGCCAGCAGCCTCAGGTGAGAGGAGGGAGGGGGTGAGGCCAGGTCAAGGTGAGGAGAGGGGAGAGGTAAGACCACACCCACCTGGGAAGGGGAGGGATGATACCAGATTCAGATGATGGGCGAGACCAGCTTCAGGTAAGGGGAAGGAAGTGGGTGAAGCCAGCCCCAAGTGAGGGAGGAGAGGGTTGAGGCCAGCCCCTGGTTAGGTGGGGAGGGATGAGGCTAGGCCTGGATGAGTGCCCGGCTATCCGTGACTTAATAACATTTGTAGAGCGGCAACAACGTCATGTCCAGCAGGCACAAGAGTGGACAGGAACACCGTCTCAGGCTGCAGCAAACCCGACCCTGGGCCCTTCTCCCACATTCTAGTCCTATAGTGTAAAGCTACGGGATCACCCTCCACACACCTCACCTCCGGGACCTCCATCCAGACACCCTGCCCCTCCACTGTCAGTTGGGGGTCGCTCCCTCCACACACTCCACCCTCCGCTGTCAGGAAGGGGCCTTCCACCACACACTCCGCCCTCCACCACATAACAGTCAGCTGGAGTACTTCAGATATGCTCCTGCTATTCTTCCAACTTGAGAATACAGAAAAATGCAGGTTTTCTAATAGTGTTGTCAGTTGGCATTATCTGTCGTCCGTGGTGTGCCAGGGGCGTGACGTCAGCCCCTCGGGGGAACGACGTGTTTACATGTTACATATTTTGGTCGCTTCCAGAGTCTTACTTTTTACATCTACTTTAGGGCCGGCGTGACGCGTGCTTGGCGGCCGCGAGTGTGGTGGTGACGTCACGCCCCCCCCCCTCCCCTCCCCTCCCTGACTTTTAAACAGGTATAGTCACTTACCGCCGTAGGTGCCAACCCCAGCTGACGCCCGGGTCTCGCCCTGCCGCGCTATGACGTCAGCTGGTACGGCTGTGCTTAGTTTTGGTTGAAAGTTCTCGCCACTGCCTCTCCTCTCCCTCTCTTGCTCCTTCCTTATCCCGTCTCGCTCTCCATCCCGTGCCTTCCTCACTCCCTCCTTCCCTCCCTACCACCGGCCCAAGTCGCCCTCTGTACCAAGCGAATCCCGGACGTCCGGTTCTTCGTGATCTTGGCACGAGGAGTGGCCACGACAAAGGCGGGGAGCTGAGGAGAGGGGGCGGGGAGATGAGCTGAAGGGAGTGGGCTAAGAGATGAGCTAAGGAAAGGGGAGGGAGAGTTAAGCTGAAGGGAGAAGCGGGCTGGTAAATGAGTTGAAGTGTAGGGCGCGAGCTGAGCTAAGGGGAAGGACGGGGAGCTGAGCTGAGGGGAGAGACAGTGAGATGGGATGTGGGGAAGGACGGGGAGCTGAGATGAGAGGAGGGACAGTGAGCTGGGATATGGTGAAGGTGACGATGAGGTGGCTAGGAAGGTTGTGGGAGGCTGGAACGTTCAAGAAGTGGAGGAAGAAGTTAGGGTGGGCTGGACCAGTGTTGGAGGCATAAGTACACCACTTAACCTAAAAGCTGCATTTGATATTGGCAATATTCAAGTTATTTTATACGAGTCGGCAAACATGGTATAGGTGGCTGCCTCCTGAACTGGATACTCTGTTCTCTCTCTAATAGAAAGTCAGGTGTGTTGTTTCAAAAGTCAGGTGTGTTGTTTCAAGGCTACAAAAGTGAAGTTAAAGACATGCTAATTGGCATTCCTCAAGGTGGAGTACTTAGCCTGACTTTATTCACTGTAGTGATCAATGCATTACTGAAATCGATTCCACAGTGTCCCAGAAATATCACTATCAATTATGCTGATGACATTATTGTACGTACCAAAACATATAGTGAAATGCAAACTATTCTTAACTACATACACATAGCCTGTAAAAACCTTGGCTTCATCATATCTGCAGATAAAACAAAGGTCTTCAATGAACGAATTGGTAACGGCAGGAGCGGACCAAGTTGACAACTGGTGGAAACCCGGTTGACTATGTCTCTTAAATATCTTGGTGTCTCAGTCCCAAGTGCTGCAGATAAGTGTGCACAAACTAAATCGACAATGCCCAGAAAAACTCAGGAGCTCTTAAGAGATGTTGTAGGGTACAATCCTAAATATGGCGCAAATATTTGTATCAAAATGATGTTCTTCGCTTATATTTGCTCTTAAAAGATTACCACGAACCAGTTTTGGTCCCACACAACAAAGGTATCAACAGACTTGAAAAAATGCAAAATGAGCCTTAAGAATCATACGTGGTTGCCCAAAGTCCACTAAAGTACGCAACATGCATTATGTACTTGGTTTTCCCAGCACTGAAGACACAATACTTGAAATCAATCTTATGATAGGACTGAAATTTCTGCATGGTGATCCAGATAGTGTTGTGTCTAAAGAAATGTTAAACCATTTACGCCATGGTACAAGTGAATCTAAATGGATCCAACCAACAGCCATCCACATGGCAATGTTTGGTGGACATCATTTGTATAAAATAAGGAAGCAGCAGCATTTCCTACCTCCCTGGCAGGTAATTCCTTTTGACTTCACTACACCTACTTATCGACCCAAGAATCTAATTACTTATAATCTTCAACTTTTTTCTTTTTTTTTTTTAGCCAAAATCAGTGCTCTTGAACATATACAGAAACTCCAGACCGAAAATAACACAGCCCAGTACATCTATACTGACGGTTCTCGCGACTCTGCCACTGGGAGGGCAGACAGTGTTGCCACTGTGATCAAGCGCAATGGTAATAGATTAGAGAAAAATATTAGAATAAACAATTTGGCGTATACTCTACAAACTGAATTATTCGCCATACTTGAGCAGATAGAAATCACTGCCACAGACAATTTAATTTATCTCAGATTCTTTATCTTCACTGCTTGCCCTTAACACCCTGAGATCAGAATGTAACATGCTGGTCTCTGAGGCCAGACAAACACTTCGACATCATTGCTGTAGGTATTCAAATCATATTGTTATGGATTCCCTCTCATGTATGCCTCCGTGAGCATGACAAAGCTGATGCTTTAGCCAAACTTACACTTCGTAAAGTTGATATTGAAAACATTGGGTTGTCAATTAGGACCCTCAAAACTGTAATTAGAAAGGAACTAACATATGTCTTTGAAGCACGAAGACTAGTTCAGATAAGCACAGGTAGAAACATTTTCTTTACAGTGAAATGTGTACAGAAATACATGTACATGGAGAAAGTAATAAGATCAGCAGATTGTAGGATGTTGTAACTGCTGGACTAAGCTCAAGAAGGCTGGGCTGATGGTACTGTTGGTGCTCTGGCCTACCTGGGAGACGTTAATCATGTGAAGTGTAAGTGTTTGTGGCCAAAGATTAGACACAAACTAGAACACTGTGTCTTAGAATGTGAAAAAATAGAGCCTTTTAGGGATAGGCCTAAACAAACTTTGCAAGAAATGTCACAACACCTTATTGTTAATAACAAGATACCTGAAATTTTAAGGTCTTATCCACTTTTTGCATCTAGTAGGTAAAACTTACAATATGAAACTATGTAATGTATGTAATGAAATAATTGTAACATCTTGTGTAATATCAACCCGCTGGGGTCTGACTATGACCCTTGGTGACCTCTGTAATCATTTGGAGCTACCGCTCACGGGATGAGCCTGGGATGCACAATATATTTTGCCGGGGATACCGGCACAAATCAAATTAATCATGTGGTGCAGCGGGTTCAGGGCGGGCATAGCCCGGCTAGTATGGAAGCTGGACCAGGCTTCTCTTCTGCACTGGATGGGACAAGGAAGGAAGGAAGGAAGGAAGGAAAGAGACTGGAGAGGTGTTATGAGGCAGCAGAAGATAATTTGTTTGCTCTTATGCCTTAAGTTTGCGTCTTGTTGTCTGGGATGGCTGGAGGGGCGAGGCTGCAGCAGGGAAGTAAGTGTATGTTGCAAATTGATTATTTGTGTATGGCAGAAGGCGGGCCCTGGCGTCAGGCAGGCGTCTGAGACCCGCCTCTGGCTGGCACTCGGCCCATGTCTCCACTCCTCCTCCTCCCCCCACTTTAGGCACCCCCCCCCCCCCTGTTCTACCTCTCGCCTGCCCCCACCCCCCAGCAGTGACAACAGGAAGGGCGGTGTTAGAGTTCTCTCTCATTCATTCACCTGCTTCGTTTTACGAATGAACACGGAGCTGCTGCCCTCTGGTGGCGGCCGGGGAAGGGCTGGTATTGGTTTTCGCTGGTGGCGGCGGCGCCTCTTTAACTGTCTCTTCTCCCACACCAGCGGTGGCCGGGCCGGGTCTGGCCTGGCCGGGTCAGGCGGTCTGGACGTGTAGGGGTTACTGCTCACGGGGTCAAGAGCAGAGCACACTGGACCATGGTATCATTACCGGAGGTTACCTCATGACTGGTGGCACCACTGTAGAGTAGAAGCTCGCCATCTGACAGCTGGTGCCGTTGCAGAGTCAAGACTCCCCTCCTTCAGAGAGCTGGTACCACTGCAGAGTTGACGTCATACCTCGAGGTGATATATGACCGCTCTGGGAATAGAAGAGAAATAAATGGCGTCCAAAAAAATAATGACTTTTGTCATAACTGAGCATTTCCATGGGTTATAATATTTATAATTAACCTGGCTATATATGTATCCCCAACAAAACACTATCCCTAAATTGTTTTATACATCATGATGCAGTGGACGAAGCATTTTGACAAATGCTGTATGGTCTTGCCTCACATGGATAGACCTGCTCTCCTTTTATATGTTTCTGAGGGTGCGGAAGATAAGTATACTCAGTAGAGTTACATATGTAATGCATCATATGTATTTTTTTCTAGAATGATAACAGAGCAGCTGCCATAATGATTAAGCAGTGCGTCTTGTTTCGCATTGACGTCTCCCAACCCTAGCGAGACAGCAGGAGTCGAAGTGCTCAGTATGAAATCCTTCGGATCCTCCGTTAAGATCATTTATTTGTTGGGTGTACATAAACGTGTCAACGGTAACTCATTTACATGCATCGATTCCGATCAAACGTGTTGAATAAGTAGAGAGAGGAAATTGATGGAAATTACGAACGTTATATTGACGAATGTACAGACAATCTTTGTTCGGTAAAATATAAAGCTGTATGTTGGGAGCCTGATACAGCTGTATGTTGGGAGTCTGATACAGCTGTATGTTGGGAGCCTGATACAGCTGTATGTTGGGAGCCTGATGCAGCTGTATGTTGGGAGTCTGATGCAGCTGTATGTTGGGAGTCTGATGCAGCTGTATGTTGGGAGCCTGATACAGCTGTATGTTGGGAGTCTGATGCAGCTGTATGTTGGGAGTCTGATGCAGCTGTATGTTGGGAGTCTGATGCAGCTGTATGTTGGGAGTCTGATGCAGCTGTATGTTGGGAGCCTGATACAGCTGTATGTTGGGAGCCTGATACAGCTGTATGTTGGGAGTCTGATGCAGCTGTATGTTGGGAGCCTGATGCAGCTGTATGTTGGGAGTCTGATGCAGCTGTATGTTGGGAGCCTGATGCAGCTGTATGTTGGGAGTCTGATGCAGCTGTATGTTGGGAGCCTGATGCAGCTGTATGTTGGGAGCCTGATGCAGCTGTATGTTGGGAGTCTGATGCAGCTGTATGTTGGGAGCCTGATGCAGCTGTATGTTGGGAGCCTGATACAGCTGTATGTTGGGAGTCTGATGCAGCTGTATGTTGGGAGTCTGATGCAGCTGTATGTTGGGAGTCTGATGCAGCTGTATGTTGGGAGTCTGATGCAGCTGTATGTTGGGAGCCTGATACAGCTGTATGTTGGGAGCCTGATACAGCTGTATGTTGGGAGTCTGATGCAGCTGTATGTTGGGAGCCTGATGCAGCTGTATGTTGGGAGCCTGATACAGCTGTATGTTGGGAGCCTGATGCAGCTGTATGTTGGGAGTCTGATGCAGCTGTATGTTGGGAGCCTGATGCAGCTGTATGTTGGGAGCCTGATGCAGCTGTATGTTGGGAGTCTGATGCAGCTGTATGTTGGGAGCCTGATGCAGCTGTATGTTGGGAGCCTGATGCAGCTGTATGTTGGGAGTCTGATGCAGCTGTATGTTGGGAGCCTGATGCAGCTGTATGTTGGGAGCCTGATGCAGCTGTATGTTGGGAGCCTGATGCAGCTGTATGTTGGGAGCCTGATACAGCTGTATGTTGGGAGCCTGATGCAGCTGTATGTTGGGAGTCTGATGCAGCTGTATGTTGGGAGTCTGATGCAGCTGTATGTTGGGAGTCTGATGCAGCTGTTTGTTGGGAGCCTGATGCAGCTGTATGTTGGGAGCCTGATGCAGCTGTATGTTGGGAGCCTGATACAGCTGTATGTTGGGAGTCTGATGCAGCTGTATGTTGGGAGTCTGATGCAGCTGTATGTTGGGAGCCTGATACAGCTGTATGTTGGGAGCCTGATGCAGCTGTATGTTGGGAGCCGATACAGCTGTATGTTGGGAGTCTGATGCAGCTGTATGTTGGGAGCCTGATGCAGCTGTATGTTGGGAGCCTGATGCAGCTGTATGTTGGGAGCCTGATACAGCTGTATGTTGGGAGCCTGATGCAGCTGTATGTTGGGAGCCTGATGCAGCTGTATGTTGGGAGCCTGATGCAGCTGTATGTTGGGAGTCTGATGCAGCTGTATGTTGGGAGCCTGATACAGCTGTATGTTGGGAGCCTGATGCAGCTGTATGTTGGGAGCCTGATACAGCTGTATGTTGGGAGTCTGATGCAGCTGTTTGTTGGGAGTCTGATGCAGCTGTATGTTGGGAGTCTGATGCAGCTCTACGTTGGGAGCCTGATGCAGCTGTATGTTGGGAGCCTGATACAGCTGTATGTTGGAAGCCTGATGCAGCTGTATGTTGGAGCCTGATACAGCTGTATGTTGGGAGCCTGATGCAGCTGTATGTTGGAAGCCTGATGCAGTTGTATATTGGAAGCCTGATGCAGCTGTATGTTGGGAGCCTGATGCAGCTGTATGTTGGGAGCCTGATGCAGCTGTATGTTGGGAGCCTGATGCAGCTGTATGTTGGGAGCCTGATACAGCTGTATGTTGGGAGTCTGATGCAGCTGTATGTTGGGAGCCTGATGCAGCTGTATGTTGGGAGTCTGATGCAGCTGTATGTTGGGAGCCTGATGGAAACCACAAACGCACACAGATGGAAGGACAGATAGCTGGTGGTAATCATGGTATCACAATTAAAACATAGACATAACATCTATTATGTTCCTTTTCAGTTGATTTTTGACTTTGGCTGCGGGTGATTTAATAAACCTTTAATCATTATATGGAAAACAAACAGGCTTCACTCGTATTTCTTAGACCTGCCGTGCTTGAACTAAGGGCTACACTACTGCGGTGTTGTTTAGGCTGTCATCACTATACCCCCATTGGCTTAGCTTGGGGTATATGGTATATTTCTGCGAATATAACTTTTCCACATACACAAAAAACTTTTATCATTATTATTATTATTATTATTATTATTATTATTACTTGCATTGATATTGAGTTACATGAGATACTGCATTAAGCCACACAGTCCATCTTTCGGGGATCTGCGAAACCGTGGATTTTAGTTTCTTGACCCCGACATTTTGGGCTTAATAGAGTTCAATGTCAAGGGAGGGAAGGGGAATGGGCAGACATGCCTCGGTAAAGTAGTACAGTGGGTCGACTTTCAAGGGCATGATATTATGAGGAGCAACGGATTATATTAGACTTGTGTAACTTTGAGTTGCATGTGTGGAAAGTCTGTCAGATGTTTCTGCACTGATGTGGGATGCTGTGGTATGGTGAGTGTCAGAGTTCATATTAACCTAACCAACTCTTCCAAAGTGTCCCTCAAGGTTCTGTCATGTCCCCTACACTTTTTTTTTCAACTATTTTCTCTCCACAAATAATCCATTGCACTCAAATGCTTACGACTCAACACTGCATTCATCCACATTCTTTGATTCTGCTCCTTCTCCTCTCACTCTATCTGCATCTCGTCTTGACATAGCCTACCCACTGAACCCAGGTTTGGACAGGTTACCTCAGCGGGGTACTCAAAATCTTGTCAAGTTTAATGCCTCCAAGGCCCAGTTTCTAACCATCTTCCTATCGAAAACGCACAACTCTCGTCTCTTCCAGGAATAGCTAAGTCTGCATCAAAGAAACCGTGTCCTGTTGAGATGTCGAAACTTCTTTTCTTTTGAACAGTTGCTCCGTTTATATGAGGGATTGAGTAGTCCCTGTATGGAGCAATGCTCTCACATTTGGGGTGGCTCTAGCTCTGTATCCTTGCTTGACAGGGTTGAGTCGAAAGCGATCCGCCTTATAAACTGTCCCAAGCTAACTTCTAGACTTGACCCCCTTGCCCTACGCCGCAATGTTGGTTCACTTTCCCTCTTCTGTAGGTATTACTTTGGTTTTTTCTCCCAATAGCTGGCTGCTTGTGTGCGCACACCACTGGCTAGACCACCCAATACTTTGCACGCTGCTGCGTCACATGATTATGATGTGGCCATCAGCATCTCAACTCAAGAGTAGGCCGTTTTGATACCAGCTTCTTCCCTACACGTCGAAGCTCTGGAACTCTCCACCCTCTTATGTCTTTCCCAATAACTAAGACCTGACACATTTCAGAAGACAGGTCTTTCACTTTCTCTAAAATTGGTAAATACTTTCCCTCGTCTTTTCTTTTTCCGTTTCATAATTCTCTCTATAGTTCAATTAAGGCCCGGCCTTGATGTGGACTTTTTTCCGCGACTGGAACCTTCAACATAAAAAGAAAGTAGAATCAGAGAGTCCCAGCATAAATTGTCTTTATTAGGTTCTGGCGCAAAAAACGACTAATTTATTCCGCACACTTGCCCATCCTTTGGGCAGTGGCGCCGAGGAGGATATAGTGCAACCGAGCTACTGTGATTGAATGACATCATTTGGTTTACGAGTTGTGTGCCAGAGGCTAAAGTTGGGCGCCTTCTCCAGTCTGCAGAGCAGAGCATCATGGGGAAACTGCTGACACGTACCTTGTGTAGCAGGTTGTGTGGCACTAAGAGTACAAGGTGTGGACAGTGCTGCTACCCTGGCCAGGTGCAGGACAAGAACAGCGACCCCGAGGTGCTTGTGGAACACCGGTCAATTTTTTTTTCTTCAAGCATCACTTGAAACACTTGATGTGCTAGTTCGGTTAAGTACCACTCGAAACGTCCGTCCCGTGAATTATTTAATTAAAGCAGCGGGCGACACCCGTGGCTTACATGGTGAATATCATGCGAACAACCTGTCTGAAATGTTAAGCAGAACACCAGACATAAAGACATACACCAGACAGTATATATGGAGAAAGAATATTTTTTTTATCCACTGTCTCAAAAAAAAAAAAAAAAAAAATATATATATATATATATATATATATATATATATATATATATATATATATATATATATATATATATATATACAGTTAGCTCATGCTTCATTTGTTAATAGCTATAGCTTAACTTTGAGGCCACATAGACGTCTTGATGTTCAGGGTAGAGAAAGTGAACGAAATGAGGCGGTCAATAGTAATCGGAATGAACACTTACTGGAGTCATTGTGAGAGATCAACACTCGCTTGTCTTCAGCTACAGAACGACCTCGAAATGCCATAGCCTCGGGCGACGACCTCGTGCACCACGACCTTCCTTAAATGTGTCCTGTTGTGTCATGAGTGTTTTTGATCTTCGTTAAGATTTATAACGACGTCGACGAACATGGATCCACAAAGTAAAGTGATCCGTTTTATATGGACGAATTGACATTTTGTTCGTAATACTATTATTTACTGACACTAATGTTGATTCGTAGAGGCCCGGTGAGTCATACATAGGTGGGTGTTCTTAGTAAGCACTGACGCCATCTGGCACTAGGAACTCGGTCATACATGAGGAAGTAACCCCCCGGACACTCATTACCTCATAACCACACTTGTAAGAAGGATGATAGTGTATAGTTCAGTAACAGATACACGAAAGAACACTGAGTAGAAAAGAAGTGTGTTGTCATCACTGGAGGTACCGGGGACGCCAACTTGGCGGGGAGTTGCCATGGCGCACTCACACCAGTGTGAAGGCCGGGCCGGATCTGGTACCTGTCATAACAGGTTGATACCGGTGCAGTATCTTGGGGGAGTGCAGGTCACCACACAGCCTTGCATCCCAGTACAGCCGCAAGTTGCCCTCACCTCAGCAAGATTTGGTCATTACCTCGACGCTTGCTGAGTTTGTGGCAACTAGTTGTCGGACGGGTCTCGGGTGGTCTGGTGTCTCTTGATTGATTTGGTTTGTGCCGGTAACCCCGGCTGGTTTATTGTGCATCCCAAGCTCATCCTGTGAGCGGTAGCGCAGAAGGATTACAGAGGTCACCAAGGATCATAGTCAGACCTCGGTGTGTTTTTACATGGGATGTTACAGTTCATTGCAGGTATTTCATAACATACATTACATAGTTTCATGTGGTAAGTTTTACGACTAGCTTCAAAAAGTGGATACAAACTTAAAATTTCGGGTATCTTATTATTAACAGTAAGGTGTTGACATTTCTTGCTGAGTTTTAGATCTACCTTTAAAAGGCTTCATTTTTTCACATTCTAAGACACTGTGTTCTAGTTTGTGTCCAAATCTTTGACGGCAAACCTTACAATTCACATGATTAACATCTCCAGATCGGCCAAAGCGCCAGTAGTACCTATAGCCTAGCCTTAGTGTAGCAGTTACTGTGATGATTAAAACCGCTTGGGTATTGTGGTACAATCCTTCCTCGAGCATCATAGCCAGGGGTCGAACCGTCGTGCTCAAGTGTCGTACCGTCGCACTCGAGGGATTAAAGAATTTAGAGGACGTCATCTCAAGGAGTTAGAGTTCGCGTTGCCTTTGTTGTTAAAGAACAAAGGAAAGGATTGTTAGGGAGGAAGAGGTGATGGAGGAGCGTGAGAGTGGAAGGAGAGGGGAGGGAGGGTGTAGCAGGGAATAAATTGAGTTTGTTCAGTGGGGTTGACTCAGCGGTGGAGCTCGCAGCTCGTCACTGTAGATGGTTGAACACTGGCAATGGAGGTCTGTTGCTGCCATGTTCTTTATAGGAGACTATAGGATGAAGACCAGTTGTGTGTTAGGTACCTGGAGGAGCCTTTATACGTGTTCTCATGCTACCATCACACAGGGTCGGGGTAGCCATGAGGCACACCTTGAGCAGTGTACGTTGCTTGAATACCAGCATGAAACTCGGGTAAACAAATGCGATGGGGTTATTTAACTAGCAGACGTTGCTTGGCATGAGTATCTGTGTGTGTGTTTGTTTCTAGCAGGAGGTAGAAGCTTGGAGTCGATTAGAGGCCAACGTTTGGTTCTGGCAGTAGCGTAAACATGCCACCTTTATTACGAGAGTAGTGCTTGAATGGATCACACGTGCAGGAGCCGTCCAGCGGGTCGTTTAGGTGTCTCGGATGTTGGCGGACAGCGCCCCAGGTCGTTATTAAGAGGAGACGGGTCTTCTGAAGATCAGCTTGTGGCAGGGTGAGGCCAAGTGACTCTTGAACAAGAACGTCAGGGGAGCCATGGCTGGTGGATCCCCGGGAGGACGGCATCGTGCACCTTGTTACTGTTCTCTGGCCAGCGGAGTTCGTCCAGGTCGTTAGACTGATACTATAAACCTGAACACTCGGGCGATTGTGACATGACTCTCCTGTGTGTTGACCTGACCATACCACACCATATCTCACGTTACAGTAGCCATATTGTTCGAGCATCATGGAACACCACGCGTCCGTCACACTGTCATCCTACAACTCTAGCGATTTCTTGACCTACCGTTGTAGCGATTGCACCTACTGTGGTAGTGTGTGCCTACAAACCATGGACTCAGACGGTATGGTAAGATTTCTTGATGGTCACTTACCACTGTATGGCCGAGTTGTGGGACTCCCCTCCCCAGTACACTGGCCTGAGAGCGAATACAATGTTGACCTCTGTACTCTGGGTCAGTCATCCCCACACTTTTAGGTAACACTTAATTATAACAAGTATAGTTTCTCATCCTGATTTGTCACTCACATTTTCGTCATTTTCCCGCCTCACCATCACCACCACTGTCCCCTCACACTTTTGTATCAGCTTCCTCGTCTCGTCAGGCAGTCACGTCGTCAGGATCTCGACGTATCGATGTCCTTCTTCTCACATACTAATTATCTGTACCACTGTTGACATACCATGACCATCTGGTGTGGCATCCATTGGAGGCCCGGCCATCTTTGTTGTGCTAGCCTGGTGTGGCACCCTGGGATGACCCGGACATTGTCATGGTGCTGGTCTGGTGTGGTACCCTGGGATGACCCGGACATTGTTATGGTGCTGGTCTGGTGTGGCACCCTGGGGATGACCCGGACATTGTCATGGTTCTGGTCTGGTGTGGTACCCTGGGATGACCCGGACATTGTTATGGTGCTGGTCTGGTGTGGCACCCTGGGATGACCCGGACATTGTCATGGTGCTGGTCTGGTGTGGTACCCTGGGATGACCCGGACATTGTTATGGTGCTGGTCTGGTGTGGCACCCTGGGGATGACCCGGACATTGTCATGGTTCTGGTCTGGTGTGGTACCCTGGGATGACCCGGACATTGTTATGGTGCTGGTCTGGTGTGGCACCCTGGGATGACCCGGACATTGTCATGGTGCTGGTCTGGTGTGGTACCCTGGGATGACCCGGACATTGTTATGGTGCTGGTCTGGTGTGGCACCCTGGGGATGACCCGGACATTGTCATGGTTCTGGTCTGGTGTGGTACCCTGGGATGACCCGGACATTGTTATGGTGCTGGTCTGGTGTGGTACCCTGGGATGACCCGGACATTGTCATGGTGCTGGTCTGGTGTGGTACCCTGGGATGACCCGGACATTGTTATGGTGCTGGTCTGGTGTGGTAGTTACTCTACGCCACCCACTCGTTCCCCGACGGTGTACTACTCAGAAAATTACAATCGTTAGATATGTAAGGTACAGTAGCGACCGTACTGTACATTACCTTACTTACATGACATTATTTTACGTAAATGATTTGAATAAAAGGATAAGTGGACAAATCTCTTGGAGGAGGCAAGATGCCAGGGATGTCACTGGTTATGTAAGGTTAATGTTACGTTCCTGAGTTATCTCCATGTTGGGTTATGCATCAGCAGTCAAGACGGTGTCAGGTGGTTGTTGACGAGTAGGTCCTCCTTGTCCTTCTCGTGTGGATCACGCCCTACGCTGGCTAGTGTGTACTACTAGTGGATTACTGTCATGTCACCATCATCCACCGTAGATGTGTAGGATAGTGATACCATCCGCCAGTAGATAACATCGTCGTCTATTTAACCGTCTCGTGTACTTGTAGATGTTACTGCTGTACAGTTGTTTGTATTATTGTAGAGTAGATTCCTCGTTAACAAGTTGTTTTGTTCATTTTAATCGGTTAATGAAAGCAAATAGATTAACTTTAAATCTAGTCAAATTATTTCTTAATATCAGTATTTTTATGATTACTGTTTGTGTGCTACGGGAAGCGATTTTCTCACTTATGTTGCACTGTTCTTTAACCTTATATATGTGTCATGTCTTTACTCCTATGTATGTATGTACACAAACGCGCGCGCGCAGAAAAATAAAGTATATTGAACCTCAATAGTACAACTCAGAACTCTGCGTTTTGCGATTTTTTTTTTAACGTTTCATTTTTCGTGTGTGAGGTAAGGCGACTGCTACAGGAGTTCTGTGTAAGAGGAAGGCCGTTAACTGGCCTCAGTATTAACACTGATACAATTTAACAATTCTGAGAGGAGCCAGAGTGCAGGGTGCGGCTGCTGCAAGGGATGCCAAGAACTGGAACGAATTCGTTATATTCTTCCTCCAGAGATGGATGCTTAGGTTGAGATTCGTCCATAAAGATAGGGTGAGGCTGTTGTCGTCTACGTTCGATCCTTGTGTACGATACTCTGTAAGGGTCATGTCAGATGCCTGGACATCATACACAGGTGTAGTACCGTCATGCTCGAGATGAATATTTGTATACAGTGTCGGCAAAACGCCGCATGTGTTACCCCTATGTATTTCCAAAGGCAATACACCGCTAAGGTTTATTGTGGTTACAAGCATATGACGTTCTCAGGGTGAAATCATCATACCTCTGGTTGCTGAGATGATGTTTAGAACAATGTGAGCACCAGCAACCTGCCTCAGTTTGCCTTAGGCTATCTTGGGGAAAAGATGTTTTCTCTCTTTACTTCCCTAGGCTACCACTTCATTTTGGGAATTTCGCTCCTGGGCGCTGTACATTTTCCGCCTGTACTTCAAGATTGTTGGGCCTTACCTTCCTTAGGAGGAGAAAGCCTAATTTTCCGTCAGGAATTAGATTTCTGGGGGCTCAGAACGCACGATCAAGCGGCTGCTTCCTGCAACATTTCATAAGTGCCTCGCCTTATTTAGGAGATCAACACTCTAGCAAACCAAAACTTGGACCTGGAGTACTTCAGGAACCTTGCCAGTTCCATACCCAGACGTCTGCTGTTGGTTATCAAGACCAAAGGAGAGATGACATAGTAATAACATGTAAGTTTGATATCGCTTTTGAAAATGTATGGCGGAAGTGGATAAGTTCTCTCTCTCTCTCTCTCTCTCTCTCTCTCTCTCTCTCTCTCTCTCTCTCTCTCTCTCTCTTTGCGGACACTTGTTATGAGTGGAAAATGTCTGGCAAAGCGTATATTTTGAATGTCATTAACTGGGCTCTTGATATGATGTTTGCAGTTTAGTTAGTGAGCCCTGATGTGATATGTGAACAGCGTTGCTGTTTGTGGCTGGAGTCTGCGGCTGTTGCGACGAAGTATTGAACATGGTACAGTTTTGTGATTTTCATTATCAGTACTGCGAAATATGCTTCTCGGGTCGGGCTTAGGTGAATTATGAATTGTAATTTGGAAATAGAGGCTGGTTAAAGAACAAGAAACAGAGAGCTTTTGAGGAGGTGAAATGCTTGCCTTTTTAAAAAAGGACAGGTCGTTGTCCTGGGATATAACTCTTGGGGGGAGGGGGGGGGGTCAGAAGTCGTCATGTCAAGATGGAGGAGGTCGTCATGTTAAGATCGAGGAGAGGGGTCAGAGGTCGTCATGTTATGATCGAGGAGGGGATCGTAGGTCGTTATCTTAAGAGCGAGAGCGGAGTCGGAGGTTCGCTGTCGTAAATCAAAAGCTAAACATTGTCCGTCTTACTCGGTCATGTATATGAAGATCTTTTCTAAGATTGGGACAACAGATTGTTGTTAATAATGAACCCAGTGGATAATCTCACTTCCTTGTTCGTAGATTCTTTTCATAACGATATGAATGTTATAATAACTGAAGTGAACGTTGGGAGGAAATAGGGCGTTCGTGAACAGCGGCGAGAAGGTAGTGGTGAGGGAAGCACTTGCTGGGGTCAGGAAGAAACTCGTGACAGAGGAAGTACGAGCAGTGATTCATCATACTTCTCTGGCACAGTAGGGAAAATAGATAAATGACTAGCCAGACAAAGAGTTTTGTGAATAATACCCAAGTTTCTGAGAAAAGACAACACGGAAAATTATCGCAAATTGATTATTATTATGGTCGGAGTAACATTGATAAAACGGAGAAGAAAGCGCAAAAGAAAGTTGCAAGTTAAACCAGTTTCGTTTTTGTTGTGGAGTGAGTGGTAGGATTTAGTTTGAGTTGATTTTGATTTGTACCATTACAATATTTTTTTCTATAATTGTATGAGGAAATATTACCATAAAAGTTTGTCATATAGAGAATTGTATCATGGTAAGAGCCTGAGTCGCAGTGCTGTGTGTGTTGGTCTGTGATATAGTGGTGGTCCGAGTGTGTTAGTGGTGAAGAGGGCCTGAGCTTGTGTACCAGACTCAGCCCGCCCTACACCCGTGTCTCCTATCTGGTTACTGCCACGCCCCCCGCCCCTCTCACGCCCCTCTGCCCCCTCCCTCCCCCGCACTACTCACGCCCCTCTCCTCCGGTCCCCCCACACCTCTCGTACATTACAAGGATAGGTACCATAGAGGGGGAGCTACTTCCCCAGCACCCCAATACCCCTCTAGGGGCAGGAGACACACGAACCAGCGATTTGCTAAGTTTTGGTGTAAATATTTCCACTCGATTTAGTGCAGGGTTGTGCTTGTGCTGCATTAGATCACCAGCACTCTCTGTTGCTGGTTGTGGAACAGGATGTATGCGATGTAGGATCCAGTGTACAGAGTGCAAATATAGTTGTGTAGAGCACACTGTACATGGTGGGAATGTACCTGTGTACGGCGTAGGATACACTGTAAATCGTGGGCTGTTGAGTTGAGTGTAGGGTACAGAATACAGATACTGGGTTGCCGTTGTGTAAGTGGTAGTGGTGGTGGTGCGTAGAGCTGTGAATGTGAGACCACACAGGCTGGGTGCGTGTTTTGTGTATGTGATTACTATTTGTGATACGGGAAGAGTTTTACATTCGCGTTGCCCCGTGTTTTTATATATGTACCTTGACTTTACTCGTGTGTGTGTGCGTTTGCGAGTATGCACACTTGCACATGCTTGTGTCATTTTATGCGTTCCCATCATGAAACCTCATAGCTTGCCATATTGCATAGTTCCCAAGGTGATGTACTGGACTTTGGACCTTACTGACGGCAAAATCCTCACCATCATGGCCTCTTTAGACTCTGTCATACCATTCATCGCAGCTCATGGAGCTCCTCTGTTACTGCTATAGCCACAATAACTTAAACGGTGGTTCTCATGCTATTTTGAGCCGCAGACCTGCAGGTGAAGGGGATACAAGTCACCATCCACAGTTGACGGCGAAATGTAACAGACCAGTGTGTCATTTGATGTGATGTCTTGGTATGTGACCAGACCGTTAAGGATCAGGTTAGAGGCTAGGCTGTCGTACCCAAGGGTCGTACCGTTGTCCGTAGATGGTCAAGGTACAAGATAGATCAGCGATGATGCCACGCAGGTAGCCAGGACAACCGTACTGGTGGCAGAAGGCATCGTCTGGCCCACGAGAGGAAATACGTCTTTCGAAAGTGTCCATTGGGAATTATGTAAACTGAGGGACGGTGTAGTTCAGCACTGATCCTGGGGACGTGCCATTCCTTGTTTCGTTGGCCCAGCTCTGGGGCTAGCACGGTACATAGTATCCCGCTGTGGTAGTTGGTAACAGGGATGAGGTGATAGAGACGAGTCCCTGAAACCGAATCTCGGTACACCCGAGCGGACCACTCCCCCCTCCCCCTCACCCTACCCCCACGTGCTAGGCCCCCAACATGCATTTTTTCTTTCTCCCCCAAGTGGACACAAGACATAGCGGTTCCTGTTAACCTTTTGAGCGATGTTACTACCGTTGAGCACGACGGTACGACCATTGAGCACGACGGTACGACCTTTGGGCACGACCGTACGACCTTTGAGAAAGATGTAACAAAGCTTGAACACGAGAGCGCGACGCCCAAGTTTGATGATGATATTTCACCTAACCATTAATCATAGTCTCCAAGCGAAATAGATGATAGGCTGGATCGTGCGTAGTCTTGAAAACAAGAGATGAGAAACCTCCTCAGGCACAGCGATTAGCGTTCCTGTTCGTGATGCATTCTCGAGCAGCCGAGTTGAGCGCATAGGTTCGATTCCTGATTGCGGCAGTCGGTCCACAGTCAACCCGGCTGTTCATCCATACTTAGGGGTTGGTCGATGAATTGGGTACATAGCTCAGCCCAGGTTTTATATATATATATATATATATATATATATATATATATATATATATATATATATATATATATATATATATATATATATATTCTTTCTTTCAAACTATTCGCCATTTCCCGCATTAGCGAGGTAGCGTTAAGAACAGAGGACTGAGCCTTTGAGGGACTACCCTCACCTGGCTCAATTCTCTGTTCCTTCTTTTGGAAAATTAAAAAAAAAAAACGAGAGGGGAGGATTTCCAGCCCCCCGCTCCCTCCCCTTTTAGTCGCCTTCTACGACACGCAGGGAATACGTGGGAAGTATTCTTGCTCCCCTATCCCCAGGGATAATATATATATATATATATATATATATATATATATATATATATATATATATATATATATATATATATATATTATACTTTGTCGCTGTCTCCCGCGTTGGCGAGGTAGCACAAGGAAACAGACGAAAGAATGGCCCAACCCACACACGTGTATATACATAAACACCCACGCACACAAATATACATATCTATACATTTCAACGTATACATACATGTACATACACACATATACATATATGCACATGTACAAGTTCATACTTGCTGCCTTCATCCATATTCGTCGCTACCCCGCCACAGATGAAACAGCAGCCCCCTCCCCCCGCGCGCGCGCGAGGTATCGCTAGGAAAAGACAACAAAGGCCACATTCGTTCACACTTGGTCTCTAGCTGTCATGTGTAATGCGCTGAAACCACAGCTCCCTTGGTTTACCCCAGACGCTTCACATGCCCTGGTTCAATCTATTGACAGCACGTCGACTCCGGTATACCATATCGTTCCAGTTCACTCTTTTCCTTGCACGCGTTTCATCCTCCTGTATGTTCAGGCACCGATCGCTCAAAATCTTTTTCACTCCACTCTTCCACCTCCAATTAGGTCTCCCACTTTTCGTTCCCTCCACCTCTGACGTATATATCCTCTTTGTCAATCTTTCCTCACTCATTCTCTCCATGTGACCAAACCATTTTAATACACCCTCTTCTGCTCTCTCAACCACACTTTTTATAACCACACATCTCTCTTACCCTTTCATTACTTACTCGATCGAACCACCTCACACCACATATTGTCCTCAAACATCTCATTTCCAACACATCCACCCTCCTCCGCACAACCCTATCTATAGCCCAAGCCTCGTAACCATATAGATTGTTGGAACCACTATTCCTTCAAAAATACCCATTTTTGCTCTCCGAGGTAACTGTTCTTCTCCATCCGCACATTCTTCAACGTTCCCAGAACCTTCGCCCCAACCATCACCCTGTGACACTTCGCTAGATCCACTCCCAGATATCTAAAACACTTCACTTCCTCCAGTTTTTCTCCATTCAGACTTACTTCCCAATTAACTTGTCCCTCAACCCTACTGAACCTAATAACCTTGCTCTTATTCACATTTTACTCTCAGCTTTCTTCTTTCACTCGCTTTACCAAACTCAGTCACCAACTTCTGTAGTTTCTCACCCGAATCAGCCACCAGCGCTGTATCATCAGCGAACAACAACTGACTCACTTCCCAAGCCCTCTCATCCACAACAGACTACATACTTGCCACTCTCTCCAAAGCTCTTGCATAAACAAATTAAACAACCATGGAGACATCACTCACCCATGCCGGAAACCGACATTCATCGGGAACCAATCACTTTCCTCTCTTCCTACTCGTACACATGCCTTACATCCGTGATAAAAACTTTTCCCTGCTTCTAGCAACTTAGCTCCCACCATATACTCTTAATACCTTCCACAAAGCATCTCTATGAACTCTATCATATGCCATCTTCAGATCCATAAATGCTACATATAAATCCATTTGCTTTTCTAAGTATTTCTCACATACATTCTTCAAAGCAAGCACCTGATCCACACATCCAGTACCACTTCTGAAACCACACTGCTCCTCCCCAATCTGATGCTCTGTACATGCCTTTACCCTCTCATTCAGTGACCCCCCCCATATAATTCCCCAGGAATACTCAGCAAACTTATTCCTTTGTAAGCTTTTGTACAGTAGCACTATGCATTCTTTGCGCCAATCCTCTGGCACTTCACCATGAACCATACATACATGGAATATCCTTACCAACTAATCAACATTACAGTCACCCCCTTTTTTAATGAATAGCACTGCAATACCATACAAACCCGCTGCCTTGCCGGCTTTCATCTTCCGCAAAGCTTTCACTACCTCTACTCTGTTTACCAAACCATTCTCCCTGACCATCTCACTTCGCACACCACCTCGACCAAAACACCCTATATCTGCTACTCTATCAACTAACTTATTCAACAAACCTTCAAAAACTCACTCCATCTCCCTCTCACTTCACCACTACTTGTTATTACCTCCCCATTTGACCATTCACCGATGTTCCCGTTTGTTCTCTTGTCTTACGCACTTTATTTACCTCCTTCCAAAACATCTTTCTATTCTCCCTAAAATTCAATGATACTCTCACCCCAACTCTCATTTGCCCTCTTTTTCACCTCTTGCCCCTTTTTTCTTGACCTCTTGCCTCTTTCTTTTATACATCTCCCAGTCATTCGCACCACTTCCCTGCAAAAATCGTCCAAATGCGTCTCTCTCCTCTTTCACTAACAACCTTACTTCTTCATCCCACAACTCGCTACCCTTTCTAATCTGCCCACCTCCCCCCTTTCTCATGCCACAAGCATCTTTTGCGCAAGCCATCACTACTTCCCTAAGTACATCTCATCCCTCCCCCACTCCCCTTACGTCATTTGCTCTCCTGTTTCCATTCTGCTTTCAATCTCTCCTGGTGCTTCCTCACACAAGTCTCCTTTCCAGGCTCATTTACTCTCACGACTCTCTTCATCCCAACATTCTTTTTTTTTCCGAAAACCTCTACAAGTCTTCACCTTCGCCTCCACAAGATAATGATCAGACATCCCTCCAGTTGCCCCTCTCATCACATTAACATCCAAAAGTCTCACGCGCCTATCAGTTAACACGTAATCCAATAACGCTCTCTAGCCATCTCTCCTACTTACATACGTATACTTATGTATATCTCTCTTTTTAAACCAGGTATTCCCAATCACCAATCTTCTTTCAGCACGCAAATCCACAAGCTCCTCACCATTTTCAGTTACAACACTGAACAAATCATGTACACCAATTATACCCTCAACTGCCACATTACTCACCTTTGCTTTCGAATTACTTATCACTGTAACCCTGCCTTGTGTATCAAAGCTGCGAACACACTCACTCAGCTGCTCCCAAAACACTTGCCTCTCATGGTCTTTCTTCTCATGCCCAGGTACATAGGCACCAATAATCACCCATCTCTCTTCATCCACTTTCAGTTTTACCCATATCAATCTAGAGTTTACTTTCTTACACTTTATCTCATACTCCCACAACTCCTGCTTCAGGAGTAGTTCTACTCCTTCCTTTGACTTTTGTCCTCTCACCAACCCCTGACTTTACTACCAAGACATTCCCAAACCACTCTTCCCCTTTACCCTTAAGCTTCGTTTCACTCAGAGCCAAGACATCCAGGTTCCTTTCTTTAATCATCCTACCTATCTCTCCTTTTTTCTCATATTGGTTACATCCACACACATTTAGACATCCCAATCTAAGTCTTCGAGAAGGATGAGCACTTCCAGCATGACTCCTTCTGTTTTCCCTTTTAGAAAGTTAAAATACAAGCATCAAAGAACTAAAGTTACCGCATTGCTGACAATGGGTCTTTAGGGTCTGGTGGCTGGTGACTGGATGGGAATAACACAGTGTACCCAGGGAAGTGCGAGAAGGTCTTGTCCTTGACCTTACCATTAAGTTAGTTCTTCGTCTGAGCATTGCGCTCGGGCAGAGAATGTAGAATGATGCCAGTGAAGACCAGGGACGTCGTCTGTATACATTGTGAAGACCAGGGACGTCGTCTGTACACGTTGTGAAGACCAGGGACGTCGTCTATACACGTTGTGAAGACCAGGGACGTCGTCTGTACACGTTGTGAAGACCAGGGACGTCGTCTATACACGTTGTGAAGACCAGGGACGTCGTCTGTACACGTTGTGAAGACCAGGGACGTCTGTACACGTTGTGAAGACCAGAGACGTCGTCTGTACACGTCGTGAAGACCAGGGACGTCTTCTGTACACGTCGTGAAGACCAGGGACGTCGTCTGTACACGTTGTGAAGACCAGGGACGTCGTCTGTACACGTTGTGAAGACCAGGGACGTCGTCTGTACACGTTGTGAAGACCAGGGACGTCGTCTGTACACGTTGTGAAGACCAGGGACGTCGTCTGTACACGTCGTGAAGACCAGGGACGTCGTCTGTACACGTTGTGAAGACCAGGGACGTCGTCTGTACACGTTGTGAAGACCAGGGACGTCGTCTGTACATGTTGTGAAGACCAGGGACGTCGTCTGTACACGTTGTGAAGACCAGGGACGTCGTCTGTACACGTTGTGAAGACCAGGGACGTCTTCTGTACACGTTGATAATTGGCTTGAGCGTTTGGCGCCCAAGGGTCTTCTCAGCTAAACATCGACCGTTATATAAAGGCCAGACACGTGAAACACTCGTAAATCAGTTGATTAAGATTATACAGATTGGATTCGAACCCTTATTTGCTCTGGCAACGTAGCTTTAAGAGAGTTTGCGGCCACCAATACCGTGGCGCATCAGCGGAGGAAGGGCTGGTAGGTGGGGCCCAGACAGAGCTGCACGAGCCATTGTGTCTAAGGATTGGGAAGGTGGTTATCCTCGAACTTTCTGGTCTGTGTCACCTTATCTGAAGTGGAGCTTTGTATTTCCCAGATCATGAAAGATGTGTAGTTCATATCGTAGATAATGTAGTTCAGATGGTAGAGCAAGAGTGTAGTTCATATTATAGATAATATAGTTCAGATGGTAGAGCAGGAGTTTTAGGACGCGAAGGTTTAAACGGATAGAAAATGGTTAGGAAGTTCTGTCTGTACTCCGTTCCGGAACACGAGAGCGCGCACGTAATACGAAAACTGTTAAGATTGGATACATTTTGCGCCTGAAGAAAGTATTGGAAAGATATCGGAGCAGCAGCAGTGGGGGTGGAAATAGCTTCGTATTACCACGGGGAATATTTTGTTCAAGGCCAGTGGTACAAGTGAGTGGGCCGCGGGCTGTGCGTGTCAGGGAGCATCACAGTGGCTGGCTGGTGGCGGCCGCCAGGGGCGCTACACCTCCCTCAACACAACACCAACATCGGTCACTCACGTTGTCAGTAATTTCGGTGGTCGTGACAGTCATTCTAAGGTGCGCTCTCATTATAACCTAAAATTGAGCGGCATCTCGAGTTGTTATATATATATATATATATATATATATATATATATATATATATATATATATATATATTTTTTTTTTTTTTTGATACTTTGTCGCTGTCTCCCGCGTTTGCGAGGTAGCGCAAGGAAACAGACGAAAGAAATGGCCCCCCCCCCCATACACATGTACATACACACGTCCACACACGCAAATATACATACCTACACAGCTTTCCATGGTTTACCCCAGACGCTTCACATGCCTTGATTCAATCCACTGACAGCACGTCAACCCCTGTATACCACATCGCTCCAATTCACTCTATTCCTTGCCCTCCTTTCACCCTCCTGCATGTTCAGGCCCCGATCACACAAAATCTTTTTCACTCCATCTTTCCACCTCCAATTTGGTCTCCCTCTTCTCCTCGTTCCCTCCACCTCCGACACATATATCCTCTTGGTCAATCTTTCCTCACTCATTCTCTCCATGTGCCCAAACCATTTCAAAACACCCTCTTCTGCTCTCTCAACCACGCTCTTTTTATTTCCACACATCTCTCTTACCCTTACGTTACTTACTCGATCAAACCACCTCACACCACACATTTTCCTCAAACATCTCATTTCCAGCACATCCATCCTCCTGCGCACATCTCTATCCATAGCCCACGCCTCGCAACCATACAACATTGTTGGAACCACTATTCCTTCAAACATACCCATTTTTGCTTTCCGAGATAATGTTCTCGACTTCCACACATTTTTCAAGGCTCCCAAAATTTTCGCCCCCTCCCCCACCCTATGATCCACTTCCGCTTATATATATATATATATATATATATATATATATATATATATATATATAATGTGTGTGTGTCTGTCTGTCTGTCTGTTTGTGTGTTACCATCTCAAGGATAAAGTATATGGTTCATAGCCTCTGGAAAGAGAATGAGAACTAACAAACTATTAATCCTCCCCGTCCCCTTTGTAATTTCATTTAGTTACCATTCAAAATACGTACAATCTATGTAAGGTGGTGGGGGGGGGGGATGTAGGTAAGTAGTTGCTGTATGAGGAAACGTGACACGGTTGTAGAAATTCGTAACTTAAAACATCACAGGTCACCTGGAGTTGCTGTGGGTGGGACGTGAGCTGATGAGGCAGCGTGCATACCCACCGTACTGAAGACGCTGGAATTGAAAACCGGCTGCTGTCCCGTCCTTTGTTGCTTGGATCAGCTGAGACCCCGAGGTCACTCGGATAGTCAGCAGTCTTCTACACACGCAACACACACACAAACACACCCATTATATATGTATATATATATATATATATATATATATATATATATATATATATATGTCACATAATGCCCTTAGCAAGGATTCGAACCCCCTGCCATCTGCTTAGGAGCTGGGTACGTAACGACTAACGGCAGTGTAGACTAGTCGTTACGTACCTAGTTCCCCCAGCAAACGGCAGGGGTTCGAGTTGTTACTGTTGGGGAGCATTCTGTGTTATTTGAAAGTTCTCGTTCATTGCAATATATATATATATATATATATATATATATATATATATATATATATATATATATATATATATATATATATTTTTTTTTTTTTATTATACTTTGTCGCTGTCTCCCGCGTTTGCGAGGTAGCGCAAGGAAACAGACGAAAGAAATGGCCCAACCCCCCCCATACACATGTATATACATACGTCCACACACGCAAATATACATACCTACACAGCTTTCCATGGTTTACCCCAGACGCTTCACATGCCCTGATTCAATCCACTGACAGCACGTCAACCCCGGTATACCACATCGCTCCAATTCACTCTATTCCTTGCCCTCCTTTCACCCTCCTGCATGTTCAGGCCCTGATCACACAAAATCTTTTTCACTCCATCTTTCCACCTCCAATTTGGTCTCCCTCTTCTCCTCGTTCCCTCCACCTCCGACACATATATCCTCTTGGTCAATCTTTCCTCACTCATTCTCTCCATGTGCCCAAACCACTTCAAAACACCCTCTTCTGCTCTCTCAACCACACTCTTTTTATTTCCACACATCTATCTTACCCTTACGTTACTTACTCGATCAAACCACCTCACACCACACATTGTCCTCAAACATCTCATTTCCAGCACATCCATCCTCCTGCGCACAACTCTATCCATAGCCCACGCCTCGCAACCATACAACATTGTTGGAACCACTATTCCTTCAAACATACCCATTTTTGCTTTCCGAGATAATGTTCTCGACTTCCACACATTCTTCAAGGCCCCCAGAATTTTCGCCCCCTCCCCCACCCTATGATCCACTTCCGCTTCCATGGTTCCATCCGCTGCCAGATCCACTCCCAGATATCTAAAACGCTTCACTTCCTCCAGTTTTTCTCCATTCAAACTCACCTCCCAATTGACTTGACCCTCAACCCTACTGTACCTAATAACCTTGCTCTTATTCACATTTACTCTTAACTTTCTTCTTCCACACACTTTACCAAACTCATATATATATCCCTGGGGATAGGGGAGAAAGAATACTACCTAGGAATTCCCTGCGTGTCGTAGACGTAGAAGGCTACTAAAAATGGTAGGGGGGAGGTGGAAATCTTTCCCTCCTGTATTTACTTTCCTTAAAGAAGGAACAGAGAAAGGAGCCAAGTGAGGATTTCCCGCTCTAAGGCTCAGTCCTCTATTCTTGACTCGTTTTCTGCCTTATCGGGGTAGCTTCGGGAACAGACGATGAATTGGCGTCATCACTCACATGCACTCTCAGCTGCCACGCATAATCCACTGAAAACAGGCCGTGTTCCGCAGCCATGAGGAGAAGTGTACGCCATTTGCTGATAGATTTTGCTGCAATTTAGCTTTGAAAATTTTGTTTCATGAAAGGAGAGAGAGATGTTTCCTCCCCTCGACCATAATGTACCTGGTTGGTACAGACGCTCGCTGTATCCGTCAATGTGCAGGTGGCTGTAGACGAACGGAGGAAGCCGCTGGCACACACACACACATGTACACACCGCCCGCCCGCTGGTTCTTCCGGTTCACGCCGCTGGTGACGGTGTGGGCCCTGCCGTGTTCACACGGGCTGGGGCTCATGCACGCCTACATCTCTCACTCCACCTGCTAGGCGTTGTTGACTCTTTAGTGCCAAGTGAAGCGTGTGTGTGTGTGTGTGTGTTCAGGTGTACTCCAGCCTGCACGTGTAGCCAGCAGGACAGTTACTGTCTGCAGATGGCGCTCCCGGCGTAGACGGCCCTTGCCTCCAGTGTAGCTAACAGAAAATGATCAGTAGACAGCAGACGTTGTCGTGTGGAGCAAATGTAGGGTCAGGTCAGGAGGGTCTCGTGAGAAAGTTTGAGATATGTGTGCTTGATGTATGTTTATGGCTTAAGCATCTGGCTATCACATGATTTGTTTAGTTTTTATCGTGAAAATGATCATAGAACTGCATGGGTCGTCCTGACGATATTTGTTAGAATGTTTATTTTTTCTGCCTTGAAAGTGATGATGGTGTGTACCATTTCCAGGCGTTAGTTATGACGTAAGAGATGGTCTGCCCTAATGCGGTGGTGAGAGGATGTGTTTATTGTGCAACGTTCTGTGGGGGAGGTAACGATAAGAGGTCAGATGCTGCTGTCAGCGGATGAATACGGTAGGGCTTGCAGATATTTAAGACAGCACCATGACACTTTGATGTGCATGGCGTGCTTCTCTTTGCCAAGGTGGAGGTGTACATGATGACGTTCCTGTCTCTTACATCATCCTAGTTTACTAAATGAAAAATCAAAATGCATTTGTATCAATATGGAAACCCGTGCTCTCCTTACCACGCTAGGCACGTGAGTAGAGAGGCTGTGGTGTACTTAATCCAGACCGTGTCAGTGGAATGGAGTTAAAGGTAATATATTGAACTAAACAAATGAACAAACTAGTGTGTATACGGCAGGTGCCTTGTTCTAACACGGATTATTTCCTCGAGTAATAGTTATCACTTCGTAAACTGCCTGTTCGTCCTTCCAAGACTGTGATTATTGGTAATGGGCGCAGCTGTCTCACACCAGACGAGCTCTTACAGGGTTAATGTACTGATGGAGCCTCGTCATCCTACCTCCTCCACCCACCAGGTGAAATACTCGAACTCATTACACTGAACAACGTGTGGTGGAGCTGGAGGAGGAGGAGTGAGGGTGTTGGAGCCCAATGAGGAGGTGTGTGGATGTTGGAGCCTCAGGGGCAGTTATGTGTGGATGTTGGAGCCTCAGGAGGAGGGAAGAGTGTGCATATTGGAGCCTTATGGGGAGGCAGCGCACATGGGGCGTTTTAAAGCTCTTGCAGTGATCATATTGACTGACCTTTCAGTGAACACAACTGAGCTCTTGACTCGTAGCTTCAACAAACACCGTGCCAAATCGGATGCTAAAGACGAGATGGTGGAAGCTGCAGGCCAGTCAAGTGGCCAGGTTGAAAGATTTGCATAATTAGAATATTATTGTTCTGTGTTGACAACACTGTTGTAGACGGGAGAAGTTGCTGAGATATTGTTCCAGCGTCTCTCGTCTTTTAGATGAATGAGGTAAATAGGTTACTGGGGGAAACTGAAATTTGAAACCGCCTAAATGTGAAGTGCGGTTGGGTTGATATGTCAGTCCTGCGAGGATCAAATTGAAGGTTCAGTCACCACCACTATAGAGGACAGTAGACACACCGGGGGACCAAGACTTTGCCTCCTTTAACCAGCTAAAGTCCGACACATCATGGGTGTTCCCGTGAATGTATTCAAGAGAGAAGTAAAGTGGCCTCGCCGTTCACCGCACCATCCTTCACGTGGAGAAGCGTGTGGTGTTGGGTCAGGGGAGGGAGCGGAGTGCTATAGAAACAGTACAAGTAGATGAAGTTATTATGGTGTATGTGGTAAGGCTTCTGGCTGCATGATACAGAGAAAGCTTCTGACAACAGCCTTGGTTGAAGGCCACGCGGGTGATGGATACTTGTGGTATATGTATTGTGGTGTAGTTGAGCCTGAGCTTAGGGGCCTGGTAGTGGCTACCGCCAGGCACGCCCACATGGGTGCTACCTCCCGCCCCACGTCCCCACACCACTCCCCGCTGCCACCACTCCCCACAGCTGCAATGATCAACATTCTGATACAGTACCACACTAGTGACGGCTGGAGCAAGATGGTCTGGACTGGTGAATGGTGGAACGTGTGGAGTGTATAAAGACCTGACCGAAACGACTTTTTTTTTTCACTTTTTACACACACACACACACACACACACACACACACACACACACACACACACACACACACACATATATGGGTCTTGACCCATATAAGGCTCATGGTCCTAATGAGATATCTCTATTATGGGCTGAGGATGTGTGCCAAGGGAATGGAATACGGCAAACGTTACCCTGTGTTTTAAAGAGATATACTGCCAGGATGCACTGACCTACAGACCAGTTTCCCCAACGTGCGTTGTCTGTAAGATGGTAGACAAGATAATCAAAAAGGAAACTGATGACCTCTGGCAGAGGAGAAAGTACCTCAGTGAGAGAGAGCAGCGAGGAGAATTGCACTGATTTGTAAGTGGACCTGTACAAGCTTCACAGTAAATGTAAAATGATAACTTGAAGGTGAAGTGCACAAGAATGGGACACTGTCAGAGAAGGCCTTTACCACGTTACGAGAATGATTAAGGAGACCAGCTGTCTACTGGTAAATACTCGTATAGCAGGCAAGTATATAGTTCGCGAAATGATCAGGAACCTGTAAACGTCAAACATCAGGACAAAACGAAAATGTTGGTTCACTTTCCCTCTACTATAGGTATTACTTTGGGTTTTGCTCCCGGGAGCTGGCGGCTTGTGTGCCCACACCACACTGCAAGCTAGACCACGCAATACTTGGCAAACTGCTGCGTCACATGATTACTGTGTGGCCCATGGCAACTCGAGGGTGGGCCGTTCTGATACATGCTTCGTTCCCTACACGTCGAAGTTTTGGAACTCTCTACCTTCTCATGCCTTTCCCAATAACTAAAACGTGACACATTTTAGAAGAGGTTTTTCATTTCCTTCAAAATTTGTATAAAATTTCCCTTGCCTTTTCTTTTGACAAAGATGGTACCAGAATTGCGAGTGCTGAGTTTCGGGGAGAGGCTAGAGGCCGTACGTATGCCCTCCATAGAAGACAGAAGGGTGAGGGGTGATCACATTGTGCCTCTAAATGTTTAAACCAACTTAACAACGTAGAGAGTGAACAGATCTTTGAGGGGTGTCACGAGGGAACAGCCAGAAGCCGTATTATGAGATTACACAAGAAACTGGTCTGGAAATGTGTAAAGAAGTACGTGTATGTTATGATAAGCAGATGAATGAAATGAATTAAATTATGAGATAATGAATTTGGATATCATATAGAAGTTTGAAAAAGTTGAATGATGTTCGAAATAGAGTTCCAACCAAGTGTGTGTGTGTGTGTGTGTGTGTGTGTGTCCCCCCCCCCTCCCCTTCGTACAGTTAATAAAGGTCAATTTCAAGTAGGTAATTACTTACACGCACATGCTTTGTTCTGTAGTGGTTAGCGTCGCTGGCCATGATTTACGCATGGGCCCGGCTGGGTTCGAATTCTGGGTGCGGAAGTTGGCCCATAGGTAACCCAAGTGTTGCTCCTTTTAACGAGGCTCATTGAGAAATGGGTTCATGGCTTAGGTTGAGGTATTTGTTTGTTTACACATAAGAGCAAAATACCTGGTATATAGAATAAGTTTAAGAGACGGGCATCGAATGTAAAACCCTCTTAGTAACGCACATATAGAAAGTAATCACACACACACACACACACACACACACACACACAGACTGAATAATTTTTCTCGTTATAGAACATACATTTCTACATTATATTCGTCGAGCCTTACATACGTTTCCCATTAATTTGTAAGAAATATACGACGTAGTACCTGAGTCGAGTGTTACTTGCAGATGTTGCCGGACAAACAGTAGTGTAGGTTCTGCCATATTTCCTCTTGAGTTCTTCACTGCCGCAACCGAGAACCACGACTACAATATTGCTTACGCTGACGTTTACGGGATCATCGGTCCATAACTGTTTGTATACCTGAAAAAAATATTGAAAGAATAATCATATGATAGATGTGCGGTATAGGATATGATAGATGTGCGGTATAGGATATGATAGATGTGCGGTATAGGATATGATAGATGTGTGGTATAGGATATGATAGATGTGTGGTATAGGATATGATAGATGTGTGGTATAGGATATGATAGATGTGCGGTATAGGATATGATAGATGTGTGGTATAGGATATGATAGATGTGTGGTATAGGATATGATAGATGTGTGGTATAGGATATGATAGATGTGCGCTATAGGATATGATAGATGTGTGGTATAGGATATGATAGATGTGTTGTATAGGATATGATAGATGTGCGGTATAGGATATGATAGATGTGTGGTATAGGATATGATAGATGTGTGGTATAGGATATGATAGATGTGTGGTATAGGATATGATAGATGTGCGGTATAGGATATGATAGATGTGTGGTATAGGATATGATAGATGTGTTGTATAGGATATGATAGATGTGCGGTATAGGATATGATAGATGTGTGGTATAGGATATGATAGATGTGTTGTATAGGATATGATAGATGTGCGGTATAGGATATGATAGATGTGCGGTATAGGATATGATAGATGTGTGGTATAGGATATGATAGATGTGCGGTATAGGATATGATAGATGTGCGGTATAGGATATGATAGATGTGTGGTATAGGATATGATAGATGTGCGGTATAGGATATGATAGATGTGCGGTATAGGATATGATAGATGTGTGGTATAGGATATGATAGATGTGTGGTATAGGATATGATAGATGTGTGGTATAGGATATGATAGATGTGTGGTATAGGATATGATAGATGTGTTGTATAGGATATGATAGATGTGCGGTATAGGATATGATAGATGTGCGGTATAGGATATGATAGATGTGTGGTATAGGATATGATAGATGTGTTGTATAGGATATGATAGATGTGTGGTATAGGATATGATAGATGTCCGGTATAGGATATGATAGATGTTCGGTATAGGATATGATAGATGTGTGGTATAGGATATGATAGATGTGCGGTATAGGATATGATAGATGTGTGGTATAGGATATGATAGATGTGCGGTATAGGATATGATAGATGTGTGGTATAGGATATGATAGATGTGTGGTATAGGATATGATAGATGTGTGGTATAGGATATGGTAGATGTGCGGTATAGGATATGATAGATGTGTGGTATAGGATATGATAGATGTGCGGTATAGGATATGATAGATGTGTGGTATAGGATATGATAGATGTGTGGTATAGGATATGATAGATGTGCGGTATAGGATATGATAGATGTGTGGTATAGGATATGATAGATGTGTTGTATAGGATATGATAGATGTGCGGTATAGGATATGATAGATGTGTGGTATAGGATATGATAGATGTGTGGTATAGGATATGATAGATGTGCGGTATAGGATATGGTAGATATGCGGTGTAGGATATGATAGATGTGCAATATAGGATGTGATGAATGTGCGGTATAGGACCTGATAGATGTGTGGTCAAGGAACGAAAGTATAAGCCTGTGTTAACAGTAGCTAGAGGAACGCTCACACACACGGCTGGAGATGCATTTGTACCGAGTCCCATGTTGGTCAGAATGATTAGCTTCCCCTTCTTCTGAAAGGCATTTTCTTTGGTAAAGTAATGCTGTTTATTATTATTATTATTATTATTATTATTATTATTATTATTATTATTATTTATATTATTTATTATTATTATTAGTGTTATTATGATAACACCTGATCGCCGTTTCCCGATTCAGCGAAGTAGCGCCAGGAAAGTCGAAAAACTACCCATCCACTCATATACGCTATATGTATGCATAATCGCACATACATGCACATATACATATACCATCAACATATTCAGACATGTACATGTTCATAATTGCTTGCCGTCATCCATTCTCGGTGCCACCCAGCCCTACAGGAAATAGCATCGCCACCCCCAGCGTCATCGAAGTAGCGCCAGGAAAACAGACAAAAATAGGCCACATTCGTTAACCTTTCCATTGTTTGCCCCGGACGTTTCACATGCCCTGGTTCAGTCCATTGACTGCACATTGTTCCGGTTCTCTCTTCCGTGCACGCCTCTCACCCTCCTGCATGTTCAGGTCCCGATCACAAAATCTTTTTCATTCCATCATCTCACTTCTTGTTCCCTCCACCTCTGCCACATATAACTTCGTTTTCAACCTGTCCCCACTCATTCCCTCCGTATGTCCAAAGCAGTATTATCATTTTATTTATTATATATTATATTTTGTCGCTGTCTCCCGCGTTAGCGAGGTAGCGCAAGGAAACACGAAAGAATGGCCCAACCCGCCCACATACACATGTACACACACACATCTACACACGCGCGCGCACACACCCATACACCTCAACGCACACATACATACATACACAGACATATACATATATATACACACGTACATAATACATACCCACTGCCCCCAACTCATTCCCGTCGCCACCCCGCCACACATGAATTTATTATTAATGATGATTATTATTATTATTATTATTATTATTATTATTATTGTTGTTGTTGTTGTTGTTAATTATTATTATTGTTATTATCCTTGTTTTTCATTGAGGAACCATCAGGAATAGACGAAAAACAGCCTCATTTAAATTATCTAGTCTCTAGCTGGTTTACATAATGTACCTAATTTTTTTCATGCCCCGATGAGTATCACACTTGTACACAGTTTACTGTGCTTCATCCTTCCTGGTCCAGTGCGATCCCTCCCCTACCACTTACACCACATCAACTGTAATTCCTTCCGTCCAGCACACGGCTCTCGTCCTCCTGGAATATGCATCTCCGATACCCTAGAGCCGCTTCTGGTAATTGATTTGACCATTCTCTCTCTCTCTCTCTCTCTCTCTCTCACACACACACACACACACACACACACACACACACACACAATGTCAGCTCATTTGAGTCAGCCATACTCACTCTCACTCCCAAACCTCCGTCAGTCCGTCATTTCTCTTACGGTCAACCTGCCTCACGACACATATCCTATGGCATTTGACTTACTGCGCATCTGTCCACCTCCTGTTATTTGTATTTTGGTCTTGGCCTTGCTCTTGTAGAACAATGCCGGGATTACCAGTACTCTGACATATCCATCTTTCCCCAACAGACAATGATCTCGTGCTCACACACCTAGATATGTCAAGAGCGTTTATACCCTCAGATGTCAAGGTTCCAGCTGCTACCACATACATTCCTAGGTAGCTGAAGTACTCCACTTCCTCCAGGTCCTCTTCAATTGAACAGGAACTCAAACTGACCTGTCTCACCTCCTTGATGTACCTCGTTATTATGCTCATTTGTACGTTAAGTCGCAACTTTCTTCATATATATTCACTTTGACTCTTCACCAGCATTTAAAACATTGCTGTAGTCTGCCACCCATAGCTGTTTCATCTGCAGACTAACTGATTTCCCTTTCATGTTCCCTTGTCCCTAACATAATGCAGACCTATCCCATGCGATAAGACACTTGTATTAACCTCTTTCATGATCCCATCCATGAACACATTAAACAACCGTGGTGACATATCTTGGACGCAGACTTACTACTCCAAGAATCCTTTCTTCTGCCTTATTTCCTACTCGCACAAATGCCATACTTTCTGAATAGACTTTCCTTTTACATTTACCAGCTTCCTATTTACTCCATACATTCGTGTTACCATAAATATTCCTAAAAGGAGTAGAGTTTCTTGGTCTGTAATTTTGTGTTTATCGGCAGAAAAAAAGGGCACTTGTTTTCTGGTAATATTAACTGTCTTCTCTTCTTTTTCAGGTAAGCACTGTGGATGTGGCCCGTGACCAGCTTGGCTGTGGACCATGTAACACTGACGGGGCCGTGAGTCCAACGGGGTGTGTGTGTGTGTGTGTGTGTGTGTTTGTGTTGGTGGTGGTGGGGGGACTCCTGATTGGCTATAATTTTTCCGTCTGGAGATTCCTGATATTTGATTGATGGAAATGTGCAGAGGGAGGTCGGTGGTATGTATGGTCACCTATTTGTACTGTACGGAGAGGGAGTGTTACACTTGTGGGACCCCAGACTCATAACCATTCTCTATTATATATATATATATATATATATATATATATATATATATATATATATATAATTTTTTTATTTCTATACACTATCGGCTTTCCTTGTGACTCAGCTGTCTTGGTTCTGGTACCGTCTTTTTAACCCTTATTTGACCTTTTCCTGTTAAACGCTCATTGTGCGTATTCTATTTTTGGCCTTACGTAAGATGTAAACAGCTTGATGAATATTTCCTAAGCCGTGAACTCGAATGCAGTTCTTAATAATTACTTCCCAACTGAATTTGGGAACCTTACATTCTCGAATTTGCCCGGTATAGATGATGATATACTTCCATCTGCACTCCAGGGAGTATAGTCTCAGAGATTTCTGACGTTCATTGTAATATAGTTCCTTTACCATAGTAATATTGTAATATAGTTCCTTTACCATAGTAATATTGTAATATAGTTCCTTTACCATAGTAATATTGTAATATAGTTCCTTTACCATAGTAATATTGTAATATAGTTCCTTTACCATAGTAATATGGGTTGTCAATGATATCGACCAGCCCCAAGGGGACAAGGAACGCCTTGGTTGGGTATGGGCCGACTGCCCGCCCAGGATTCCGGCCTAGTTAGGTCCGACCCCGGAATAGCCCGGAAGGGGCCTGCTGACTCATGGTCAGTTACTCTACTGCACCAGGGAGGCCCGTGTGTGTGTGTGTGTGTGTGTGTGTGTGTGTGTGTGTGTGTGTGTTTCTTTACGTGTTTGTACTTTACCGGAAGGGAGGGAGGGAGGGAGTTTTGTATTCGTGGAGCCACATCTCTTGAACTTTATTTGCTCTTATTCAGCTTTATAAACGTGTGTTTGCTGACCACACTCTAGCTCTCATAGCTTATTACACGCTTTTCATCCACTTCTCGTACACTGTGACAGCGATTGTTTACATCACTTCAAAAAGAATTTCTTTTTCAGTTTCTTATTTTGAGCTCTGGTGGTTGTTCCATCCACTCAGGTTAAGACGGAACTACGTCAAGTTGGTTGAAAACCTTAGAGGTTGTGATCGAATTATCCAACTCTTCTGTCTTCCGTTATGGACAAATTTAAGGCCTCCATCCTCTCTCTATAACTCTGTTAATTCCTGTACCATCTTTGTTTGCCCTCCTCTTGACCTTCTCTGTTAGGTCTATGAGCCTGTGTAAGTGTAGTGACCAAACACGACCTCTTCTCCCAGAAACCATACTCTCTCTCACCTAGGTAGCTTCTCCTTGGCAGCATATCAGCCATTTACTTTCGTGTTGTTTTCCATCACCATACAGACCACACTCGTGAGGGAGGGAGGTGTGAGGTTTGCTTTCTTCCACCTCTCTCGCTCTGTACCATCTTCCGTTTCTAAGTTTATTAGATATTTCCTCATACATCTTCAGTATATATATATATATATATATATATATATATATATATATATATATATATATATATATATATATATATATTGGGAAATTGTATCAGGAGAACGAGCCTTATATGAATGGATTCAAACCCGTCAGTATTATGTTTGTCACCCTCTAGATACGTCATTGCTTTCGAAGACTACCTCTCCATGCCATCTCACTGGCCTTGGTACTAGGATTTTTTGCGCTGTTAAAACACTTGTGAACTTGTTATTCATCTCCTGGCATATCCTTACATCTTGCTGCAACACTCTGCTACTGAATCCTGCCTCATGATTTGATGATCCGTTACTGACAATTTACTCCTGATGAATTGTGGGAAACCTTTGGATTGTCTCCTGACGTATTCCCTGTAGTCTTGTCAAAGCTTGTTTGATTCCTGTCTCTCATCCTGATGTTGTTTCTGTTAATTACTGGCTGTTTCGGGTACCGCCTGCATCATCACCCTATCAGATATCTTTTTTTTCCTTGGAAATCTTTTATTAAATCAGCCATTATATTTTCCCTTCGTTCAGTATTTGAGGTTAAGGGTACCCATGTTCTTACTCCATTGTAAACTGCACAGAACAGTGGCCTGGTTCCCCTGGCTTCTGAACTCCATCTCGCAATGGGTTACCGAAGAAATCGTCTACGTCCTGTGTCATTTCCACGATTGAGTCTCGTCTTTGAGTCAGGTGAATTTTATTTCCATGGTTGTTTTTTCTCCACAGCTCACGAAGAATCCCAGTCGGCATCATCAGTCTGTTTGAAAGAATTAAAGGTTGTGAACAGGTCATCCCTCACTCTTCTCTCCTCCGTGGTGGGCAAATGTAAGGCCTCTAGCCTTTCCTTGCAACTCAGCTGTCTTGGTTCTGGTACCGTCTTATTAACCCAGATTTGATCCTTTTCTTTCAAACGTTCATTTGTTTGTGTTGGTGTCTGTTTCAGTTATAAGTTTGCAGGAGTCAACTAGTCGTTTTGATTCTTCCCAGACGACTACACATCGTGCATGAGGACACCTGCCTCAATGATATTCACATAGAAAGAGCATATGTGACCACAGTCTAAGGGTAAAGACAGAAGAAAGTCCATCCATTCTGAATCTTTATGTTGTGTTCCTATAAGTATGATAACTTGGTGAACTTCACGTGAAGGTTTCATATATAAGGTGAGTAATGTGGCAGTTGAGGGAATAATTGGTATACATGGGGTGTTCAGTATTGTAAATGGAAATGGTGAAGAGCTTGTAGATTTATGTGCTGAAAAAGGACTGATGATTGGGAATACCTGGTTTAAAAAGCGAGATATACATAAGTATACTAATGTAAGTAGGAGAGTTGGCCAGAGAGCGTTATTGGATTACGTGTTAATTGACAGGCGTGCGAAAGAGAGACTTTTGGATGTTAATGTGCTGAGAGGTGCAACTGGAGGGATGTGTGATCATTATCTTGTGGAGGCTAAGGTGAAGATTTGTATGGGTTTTCAGAAAAGAAGAGTGAATGTTGGGGTGAAGAGGGTGGTGAGAGTAAGTGAGCTTGGGAAGGAGACCTGTGTGAGGAAGTACCAGGAGAGACTGAGTACAGAATGGAAAAAGGTGAGAACAATGGAAGTAAGGGGAGTGGGGGAGGAATGGGATGTATTTAGGGAATCAGTGATGGATTGCGCAAAAGATGCTTCTGGCATGAAAAGAGTGGGAGGTGGGTTGATTAGAAAGGGTAGTGAGTGGTGGGATGAAGAAGTAAGAGTATTAGTGAAAGAGAAGAGAGAGGCATTTGGACGATTTTTGCAGGGAAAAAAATGCAATTGAGTGGGAGATGTATAAAAGAAAGAGACAGGAGGTCAAGAGAAAGGTGCAAGAGGTGAAAAAAAGGGCAAATGAGAGTTGGGGTGAGAGAGTATCATTAAATTTTAGGGAGAATAAAAAGATGTTCTGGAAGGAGGTAAATAAAGTGCGTAAGACAAGGGAGCAAATGGGAACTTCAGTGAAGGGCGCAAATGGGGAGGTGATAACAAGTAGTGGTGATGTGAGAAGGAGATGGAGTGAGTATTTTGAAGGTTTGTTGAATGTGTTTGATGATAGAGTGGCAGATATAGGGTGTTTTGGTCGAGGTGGTGTGCAAAGTGAGAGGGTTAGGGAAAATGATTTGGTAAACAGAGAAGAGGTAGTGAAAGCTTTGCGGAAGATGAAAGCCAGCAAGGCAGCAGGTTTGGATGGTATTGCAGTGGAATTTATTAAAAAAGGGGGTGACTGTATTGTTGACTGGTTGGTAAGGTTATTTAATGTATGTATGACTCATGGTGAGGTGCCTGAGGATTGGCGGAATGCGTGCATAGTGCCATTGTACAAAGGCAAATGGGATAAGAGTGAGTGCTCAAATTACAGAGGTATAAGTTTGTTGAGTATTCCTGGTAAATTATATGGGAGGGTATTGATTGAGAGGGTGAAGGCATGTACAGAGCATCAGATTGGGGAAGAGCAGTGTGGTTTCAGAAGTGGTAGAGGATGTGTGGATCAGGTGTTTGCTTTGAAGAATGTATGTGAGAAATACTTAGAAAAGCAAATGGATTTGTATGTAGCATTTATGGATTTGGAGAAGGCATATGATAGAGTTGATAGAGATGCTCTGTGGAAGGTATTAAGAATATATGGTGTGGGAGGCAAGTTGTTAGAAGCAGTGAAAAGTTTTTATCGAGGATGTAAGGCATGTGTACGTGTAGGAAGAGAGGAAAGTGATTGGTTCTCAGTGAATGTAGGTTTGCGGCAGGGGTGTGTGATGTCTCCATGGTTGTTTAATTTGTTTATGGATGGGGTTGTTAGGGAGGTAAATGCAAGAGTTTTGGAAAGAGGGGCAAGTATGAAGTCTGTTGGGGATGAGAGAGCTTGGGAAGTGAGTCAGTTGTTGTTCGCTGATGATACAGCGCTGGTGGCTGATTCATGTGAGAAACTGCAGAAGCTGGTGACTGAGTTTGGTAAAGTGTGTGGAAGAAGAAAGTTAAGAGTAAATGTGAATAAGAGCAAGGTTATTAGGTACAGTAGGGTTGAGGGTCAAGTCAATTGGGAGGTGAGTTTGAATGGAGAAAAACTGGAGGAAGTGAAGTGTTTTAGATATCTGGGAGTGGATCTGGCAGTGGATGGAACCATGGAAGCGGAAGTGGATCATAGGGTGGGGGAGGGGGCGAAAATTCTGGGGGCCTTGAAGAATGTGTGGAAGTCGAGAACATTATCTCGGAAAGCAAAAATGGGTATGTTTGAAGGAATAGTGGTTCCAACAATGTTGTATGGTTGCGAGGCGTGGGCTATGGATAGAGTTGTGCGCAGGAGGATGGATGTGCTGGAAATGAGATGTTTGAGGACAATGTGTGGTGTGAGGTGGTTTGATCGAGTGAGTAACGTAAGGGTAAGAGAGATGTGTGGAAATAAAAAGAGCGTGGTTGAGAGAGCAGAAGAGGGTGTTTTGAAGTGGTTTGGGCACATGGAGAGAATGAGTGAGGAAAGATTGACCAAGAGGATATATGTGTCGGAGGTGGAGGGAACGAGGAGAGGAGGGAGACCAAATTGGAGGTGGAAAGATGGAGTGAAAAAGATTTTGTGTGATCGGGGCCTGAACATGCAGGAGGGTGAAAGGAGGGCAAGGAATAGAGTGAATTGGAGCGATGTGGTATACCGGGGTTGACGTGCTGTCAGTGGATTGAATGAAGGCATGTGAAGCGTCTGGGGTAAACCATGGAAAGCTGTGTAGGTATGTATATTTGCGTGTGTGGACGTATGTATATACATGTGTATGGGGGGGGGGTTGGGCCATTTCTTTCGTCTGTTTCATTGCGCTACCTTCGCAAACGCGGGAGACAGCGACAAAGTATAATAATAATAATAATATATATATATATATATATATATATATATATATATATATATATATATATATATATATATATATATATATATATATATATATTCCTATGAGTCCACGGGGAAAATTAAACACGAGAAGTTCCCAAGTGCACTTTCGTGTAATAATCACATCATCAGGGGAGACACATGAAAGAAATATAACAGTCAGTTGATATACATCGAAGAGACGAAGCTAGGACGTCATTTGGTAAACATGTGATATTGTACTTAATCGCCTTCTCCTGCTTTAGCGAGGAAGCGCAAGGATAAAAGACGAAAGAATGGCCCAACCCACCCACACATATATATATATATATATATATATATATATATATATATATATATATATATATATATATATATATATATGTGGGAGTGGGAGGTGGGCTTGATTAGAAAGGGTAGTGAGTGGTGGGATGAAGAAGTAAGAGTATTAGTGAAAGAGAAGAGAGAGGCATTTGGACGATTTTTGCAGGGAAAAAAATGCAATTGAGTGGGAGATGTATAAAAGAAAGAGACAGGAGGTCAAGAGAAAGGTGCAAGAGGTGAAAAAAAGGGCAAATGAGAGTTGGGGTGAGAGAGTATCATTAAATTTTAGGGAGAATAAAAAGATGTTCTGGAAGGAGGTAAATAAAGTGCGTAAGACAAGGGAGCAAATGGGAACTTCAGTGAAGGGCGCAAATGGGGAGGTGATAACAAGTAGTGGTGATGTGAGAAGGAGATGGAGTGAGTATTTTGAAGGTTTGTTGAATGTGTTTGATGATAGAGTGGCAGATATAGGGTGTTTTGGTCGAGGTGGTGTGCAAAGTGAGAGGGTTAGGGAAAATGATTTGGTAAACAGAGAAGAGGTAGTGAAAGCTTTGCGGAAGATGAAAGCCGGCAAGGCAGCAGGTTTGGATGGTATTGCAGTGGAATTTATTAAAAAAGGGGGTGACTGTATTGTTGACTGGTTGGTAAGGTTATTTAATGTATGTATGACTCATGGTGAGGTGCCTGAGGATTGGCGGAATGCGTGCATAGTGCCATTGTACAAAGGCAAAGGGGATAAGAGTGAGTGCTCAAATTACAGAGGTATAAGTTTGTTGAGTATTCCTGGTAAATTATATGGGAGGGCATTGATTGAGAGGGTGAAGGCATGTACAGAGCATCAGATTGGGGAAGAGCAGTGTGGTTTCAGAAGTGGTAGAGGATGTGTGGATCAGGTGTTTGCTTTGAAGAATGTATGCGAGAAATACTTAGAAAAGCAAATGGATTTGTATGTAGCATTTATGGATCTGGAGAAGGCATATGATAGAGTTGATAGAGATGCTCTGTGGAAGGTATTAAGAATATATGGTGTGGGAGGAAAGTTGTTAGAAGCAGTGAAAAGTTTTTATCGAGGATGTAAGGCATGTGTACGTGTAGGAAGAGAGGAAAGTGATTGGTTCTCAGTGAATGTAGGTTTGCGGCAGGGGTGTGTGATGTCTCCATGGTTGTTTAATTTGTTTATGGATGGGGTTGTTAGGGAGGTAAATGCAAGAGTTTTGGAAAGAGGGGCAAGTATGAAGTCTGTTGGGGATGAGAGAGCTTGGGAAGTGAGTCAGTTGTTGTTCGCTGATGATACAGCGCTGGTGGCTGATTCATGTGAGAAACTGCAGAAGCTGGTGACTGAGTTTGGTAAAGTGTGTGAAAGAAGAAAGTTAAGAGTAAATGTGAATAAGAGCAAGGTTATTAGGTACAGTAGGGTTGAGGGTCAAGTCAATTGGGAGGTGAGTTTGAATGGAGAAAAACTGGAGGAAGTGAAGTGTTTTAGATATCTAGGAGTGGATCTGGCAGCGGATGGAACCATGGAAGCGGAAGTGGATCATAGGGTGGGGGAGGGGGCGAAAATTCTGGGGGCCTTGAAGAATGTGTGGAAGTCGAGAACATTATCTCGGAAAGCAAAAATGGGTATGTTTGAAGGAATAGTGGTTCCAACAGTGTTGTATGGTTGCGAGGCGTGAACTATGGATAGAGTTGTGCGCAGGAGGATGGATGTGCTGGAAATGAGATGTTTGAGGACAATGTGTGGTGTGAGGTGGTTTGATCGAGTGAGTAACGTAAGGGTAAGAGAGATGTGTGGAAATAAAAAGAGCGTGGTTGAGAGAGCAGAAGAGGGTGTTTTGAAGTGGTTTGGACACATGGAGAGAATGAGTGAGGAAAGATTGACCAAGAGGATATATGTGTCGGAGGTGGAGGGAACGAGGAGAAGAGGGAGACCAAATTGGAGGTGGAAAGATGGAGTGAAAAAGATTTTGTGTGATCGGGGCCTGAACATGCAGGAGGGTGAAAGGAGGGCAAGGAATAGAGTGAATTGGAGCGATGTGGTATACCGGGGTTGACGTGCTGTCAGTGGATTGAATCAAGGCATGTGAAGCGTCTGGGGTAAACCATGGAAAGCTGTGTAGGTATGTATATTTGCATGTGTGGACGTATGTATATACATGTGTATGGGGGGGGTTGGGCCATTTCTTTCGTCTGTTTCCTTGCGCTACCTTGCAAACGCGGGAGACAGCGACAAAGTATAATAATAATAAAATATATATATATATATATATATATATATATATATATATATATATATATATATATATATATATATATATATATATATATATATATATATATTCCTATGAGTCCACGGGGAAAATTAAACACGAGAAGTTCCCAAGTGCACTTTCGTGTAATAATCATATCATCAGGGGAGACACATGAAAGAAATATAACAGTCAGTTGATATACATCGAAGAGACGAAGCTAGGACGTCATTTGGTAAACATGTGATATTGTACTTAATCGCCTTCTCCTGCTTTAGCGAGGAAGCGCAAGGATAAAAGACGAAAGAATGGCCCAACCCACCCACACATATATATATATATATATATATATATATATATATATATATATATATATATATATATATATATATATATGTGGGAGTGGGAGGTGGGCTGTTTAGAAAGGGTAGTGAGTGGTGGGATGAAGAAGTAAGAGTATTAGTGAAAGAGAAGAGAGAGGCATTTGGACGATTTTTGCAGGGAAAAAATGCAATTGAGTGGGAGAAGTATAAAAGAAAGAGACAGGAGGTCAAGAGAAAGGTGCAAGAGGTGAAAAAAAGGGCAAATGAGAGTTGGGGTGAGAGACTATCAGTAAATTTTAGGGAAAATAAAAAGATGTTCTGGAAGGAGGTAAATAGGGTGCGTAAGACAAGGGAGCAAATGGGAACTTCAGTGAAGGGCGTAAATGGGGAGGTGATAACAAGTAGCGGTGATGTGAGAAGGAGATGGAATGAGTATTTTGAAGGTTTGTTGAATGTGTCTGATGACAGAGTGGCAGATATAGGGTGTTTTGGTCGAGGTGGTGTGCAAAGTGAGAGGGTTAGGGAAAATGATTTGGTAAACAGAGAAGAGGTAGTAAAAGCTTTGCGGAAGATGAAAGCCGGCAAGGCAGCAGGTTTGGATGGTATTGCAGTGGAATTTATTAAGAAAGGGGGTGACTGTATTGTTGACTGGTTGGTAAGGTTATTTAATGTATGTATGACTCATGGTGAGGTGCCTGAGGATTGGCGGAATGCGTGCATAGTGCCATTGTACAAAGGCAAAGGGGATAAGAGTGAGTGCTCAAATTACAGAGGTATAAGTTTGTTGAGTATTCCTGGTAAATTATATGGTAGGGTATTGATTGAGAGGGTGAAGGCATGTACAGAGCATCAGATTGGGGAAGAGCAGTGCGGTTTCAGAAGTGGTAGAGGATGTGTGGATCAGGTGTTTGCTTTGAAGAATGTATGTGAGAAATACTTAGAAAAGCAAATGGATTTGTATGTAGCATTTATGGATCTGGAGAAGGCATATGATAGAGTTGATAGAGATGCTCTGTGGAAGGTATTAAGAATATATGGTGTGGGAGGCAAGTTGTTAGAAGCAGTGAAAAGTTTTTATCGAGGATGTAAGGCATGTGTACGTGTAGGAAGAGAGGAAAGTGATTGGTTCTCAGTGAATGTAGGTTTGCGGCAGGGGTGTGTGATGTCTCCATGGTTGTTTAATTTGTTTATGGATGGGGTTGTAAGGGAGGTAAATGCAAGAGTCCTGGAAAGAGGGGCAAGTATGAAGTCTGTTGGGGATGAGAGAGCTTGGGAAGTGAGTCAGTTGTTGTTCGCTGATGATACAGCGCTGGTGGCTGATTCATGTGAGAAACTGCAGAAGCTGGTGACTGAGTTTGGTAAAGTGTGTGGAAGAAGAAAGTTGAGAGTAAATGTGAATAAGAGCAAGGTTATTAGGTACAGTAGGGGTGAGGGTCAAGTCAATTGGGAGGTGAGTTTGAATGGAGAAAAACTGGAGGAAGTGAAGTGTTTTAGATATCTGGGAGTGGATCTGTCAGCGGATGGAACCATGGAAGCGGAAGTGGATCATAGGGTGGGGGAGGGGGCGAAAATTTTGGGAGCCTTGAAAAATGTGTGGAAGTCGAGAACACTATCTCGGAAAGCAAAAATGGGTATGTTTGAGGGAATAGTGGTTCCAACAATGTTGTATGGTTGCGAGGCGTGGGCTATGGATAGAGATGTGCGCAGGAGGATGGATGTGCTGGAAATGAGATGTTTGAGGACAGTGTGTGGTGTGAGGTGGTTTGATCGAGTAAGTAACGTAAGGGTAAGAGAGATGTGTGGAAATAAAAAGAGCGTGGTTGAGAGAGCAGAAGAGGGTGTTTTGAAATGGTTTGGGCACATGGAGAGAATGAGTGAGGAGAGATTGACCAAGAGGATATATGTGTCGGAGGTGGAGGGAACGAGGAGAAGAGGGAGACCAAATTGGAGGTGGAAAGATGGAGTGAAAAAGATTTTGTGTGATCGGGGCCTGAACATGCAGGAGGGTGAAAGGAGGGCAAGAAATAGAGTGAAGTGGAGTCATGTGGTGTACAGGGGTTGACGTGCTGTCAGTGGATTGAAGCAAGGCATGTGAAGCGTCTGGGGTAAACCATGGAAAGCTGTGTAGGTATGTATATTTGCGTGTGTGGACGTGTGTATGTACATGTGTATGGGTGGGGGGGTTGGGCCATTTCTTTCGTCTGTTTCCTTGCGCTACCTCGCAAACGCGGGAGACAGCGACAAAGTATAAAAAAAAAAAAAAAAAAAAAAAAATATATATATATATATATATATATATATACATATACATAAACGCCCACACACGCACATATACATTTCAACGTATATATATATATATATATATATATATATATATATATATATATATATATATATATTATATATATATATATTTTTTTTTTTTGCTGTCTCCCGCGTTTGCGAGGTAGCGCAAGGAAACAGACGAAAGAAATGGCCCAACCCACCCCCATGCACATGTATATACATACGTCCACACATGCAAATATACATACCTACACAGCTTTCCATGGTTTACCGCAGACGCTTCACATGCCCTGATTCAATCCACTGACAGCACGTCAACCCCGGTATACCACATCGATCCAATTCACTCTATTCCTTGCCCTCCTTTCACTCTCCTGCATGCTCAGGCCCCGATCACACAAAATCTTTTTCACTCCATCTTTCCACCTCCAATTTGGTCTCCCACTTCTCGTTCCCTCCACCTCCGACACATATATCCTCTTGGTCAATCTTTCCTCACTCATTCTCTCCATGTGCCCAAACCACTTCAAAACACCCTCTTCTGCTCTCTCAACCACGCTCTTTTTATTTCCACACATCTCTCTTACCCTTACGTTACTTATTCGATCAAACCACCTCACACCACATATTGTCCTCAAACATCTCATTTCCAGCACATCCATCCTCCTGCGCACAACTCTATCCATAGCCCACGCCTCGCAACCATACAACATTGTTGGAACCACTATTCCTTCAAACATACCCATTTTTGCTTTCCGAGATAATGTTCTCGACTTCCACACATTCTTCAAGGCTCCCAGAATTTTCGCCCCCTCCCCCACCCTATGATCCACTTCCGCTTCCATGGTTCCATTCGCTGCCAGATCCACTCCCAGATATCTAAAACACTTTACTTCCTCCAGTTTTTCTCCATTCAAACTTACCTCCCAGTTGACTTGACCCTCAACCCTACTGTACCTAATAACCTTGCTCTTATTCACATTTACTCTTAACTTTCTTCTTTCACACACTTTACCAAACTCAGTCACCAGCTTCTGCAGTTTCTCACATGAATCAGCCACCAGCGCTGTATCATCAGCGAACAACAACTGACTCACTTCCCAAGCCCTCTCATCCCCAACAGACTTCATACTTGCACCTCTTTCCAAAACTCTTGCATTCACCTCCCTAACAACCCCATCCATAAACAAATTAAACAACCATGGAGACATCACACACCCCTGCCGCAAACCTACATTCACTGAGAACCAATCACTTTCCTCTCTTCCTACACGTACACATGCCTTACATCCTCGATAAAAACTTTTCACTGCTTCTAACAACTTTCCTCCCACACCATATATTCTTAATACCTTCCACAGAGCATCTCTATCAACTCTATCATATGCCTTCTCCAGATCCATAAATGCTACATACAAATCCATTTGCTTTTCTAAGTATTTCTCACATACATTCTTCAAAGCAAACACATGATCCACACATCCTCTACCACTTCTGAAACCACACTGCTCTTCCCCAATCTGATGCTCTGTACATGCCTTCACCCTCTCAATCAATACCCTCCCATATAATTTACCAGGAATACTCAACAAACTTATACCTCTGTAATTTGAGCACTCACTCTTATCCCCTTTGCCTTTGTACAATGGCACTATGCACGCATTCCGCCAATCCTCAGGCACCTCACCATGAGTCATACATACATTAAATAACCTTACCAACCAGTCAATAATACAGTCACCCCCTTTTTTAATAAATTCCACTGCAATACCATCCAAACCTGCTGCCTTGCCGGCTTTCATCTTCCGCAAAGCTTTTACTACCTCTTCTCTGTTTACCAAATCATTTTCCCTAACCCTCTCACTTTGCACACCACCTCGACCAAAGCACCCTATATCTGCCACTCTATCATCAAACACATTCAACAAACCTTCAAAATACTCACTCCATCTCCTTCCCACATCACCACTACTTGTTATCCCCTCCCCATTTGCGCCCTTCACTGAAGTTTCCATTTGCTCCCTTGTCTTACGCACTTTATTTACCTCCTTCCAGAACATCTTTTTATTCTCCCTAAAATTTAATGATACTCTCTCACCCCAATTCTCATTTGCCCTCTTTTTCACCTCTTGCACCTTTCTCTTGACCTCCTGTCTCTTTCTTTTATACATCTCCCACTCAATTGCATTTTTTCCCTGCAAAAATCGTCCAAATGCCTCTCTCTTCTCTTTCACTAATACTCTTACTTCTTCATCCCACCACTCACTACCCTTTCTAATCAACCCACCTCCCACTCTTCTCATGCCAGAAGCATCTTTTGCGCAATCCATCACTGATTCCCTAAATACATCCCATTCCTCCCCCACTCCCCTTACTTCCATTGTTCTCACCTTTTTCCAATCTGTATATATATATATATATATATATATATATATATATATATATATATATATATATATATATATATATATATATATATGCTCATGTACATATTCATATTTACTGCCTTCATCCATTCTCGTCGTCACCCCGCCATACATGAAATAGCACTTCCTCTCTCTCTCTCTCTCTCTCTCTCTCTCTCTCTCTCTCTCTCTCTCTCTCTCTCTCTCTCTCTCTCTCTCTCTCTCTCTCTCTCTCTCTCTCTCTCTCTCTCTCTCTCTGTCTCTCTCTCCTCCTCCCTCCCTCTCTCTCTCTCTCTCTCTCTCTCTCTCTCTCTCTCTCTCTCTCTCTCTCTCTCTCCCCCCCCCCCCCCCCCCCCCCAGGTAGCGTTAGGAAAAGACGAAAAAGGTCAAATTCGGTCGCACTCAGTCTCTGCCATGTGTAATGCATCGAAAACATATATATATATATATATATATATATATATATATATATATATATATATATATATATATATATATATTATATCATATATATATATATTAAAGTCGACCCGATTACCTGTAGAGTCTTGGTGATCATGTTCGTGGCTGTGGTGTGAGTGGTCTCTCGTAGTGTGGTGGTCAAGTACAGCAGTAGTGTAGTGTGGTGTGTCTGAGGAGCCCAGATGTTTGCATAAATTACTGCATCCTGGTTAGGGTAACCATGTTATTTATTCCCTTATTATTATTATTGTTATTAGTAGTAGTAGTTGTAGTAGCAGTAGTTATGTTAGAGACAGGAAGGGAAAGAATTGAATATATATATATATATATATATATATATATATATATATATATATATATATATATATATATATATATATATATATATTTATACTATTCGCCATTTCCCGCTGTAGCGAGGTAGCTTTAGGAACAGAGGACTGAGCCTTTGAGGGAAATCCCCACTTGGCCCCCATCTCTGTTCCTTCCTTTGGAAAATCAAAAATGAGAGGGGAGGATTTCCAGCCCTCCGCACCCTTCCCTTTTAGTCGCCTTTTACGACACGCAGGGAATACGTGGGAAGTATTCTTTCTCCCCTATCCCCAGGGATAACACCTATATATATTGTCCTGAAACATTTCATTCCAACAGACCCACCCTCTGGACAACCCTATCTACAGAACATGCCTTGCATCCATATAATATTGTTGGGACTACTATTCCTTCCTGCTTACCCATTTCTGCCTTACCAGATAATGTTCTCTTTCAGCGCTCCCAGAATCTTCCTCCCCTACCCACCATATGATTCACTTCTGCTTCCATGGCTCTGTTCGCTGCCATGTCCACTCCTAGATCTCTAAAACATTTCACTTTCTCCATTCAAAATTAATTCATATACAGAGCATCTGATTATGCAAACTCAAAAGAATTATATAAAAGTACTGTATGAAAATGGTACAAAAAGTGACTACCATTCACCAGTTTGGGGAAGACCCACCCCTTATCTCTTACTAACATCGATTATATGTATATATGAATATATGCAGAACCTTCACTTCTCCGTGAAGAGATATATGCATAGTCACATCTGGAAGGAGAAAATAAAAACGGTGAGTTTATATATATATATACATGTGTATGTGGGTAGGTTGGACCATTTTTTGTCTGTTTCCTTGCGCTACCTCGCTAACGCGGGCAACAGCGACTAAGTGTGTATATATATATATATATATATATATATATATATATATATATATATATATATATATATATATTGGGGGAAGGACAGACATTGTAGTTAGTGTTTGCATTATGTAAGTGGGTATTGAATATCGCTGGGTTAACATTTGCCCGGGTAGGTAGGTAGGTGGATGGGGGGACGGGGGTGTAGTGAGGATTAAAGAGCCATCCAGAGTGAAGTGGCCTGAAGTGTGTTGAGTTACGCCATGTTTACTGAACATCATCAGAACTCGCCTGGATCAGGCCAGGACACGCTGGTGTAGATTAATCGAGACCGGCATCTTATAGTAGTCTCTCGTGGTGTGAGTAAAGTGGGAGAGGTGTGTGTGTGTGTGCACTAGAGACGTCGAGACGGTCAAAATGATTCTCGTGTTGAGCAGCGTGAGTCGTGTGGTATAGCATTGTGCTGGCTGGTGGTAGTGAACTGGTGATGTTCTTGCTACGTTAGGTCGACCAAGCTGTTGTTCAAGTCTCGGCCAGCAGGCATCTGTCGCCACCACAGCCTGATTCGTCTGCTGCACATAGTAAATACTTGTTCCGGGTACACCTAAACTTGTCCACTGTGCATCCCATGGTGTACTGGTGATGATCGCAGGTTAGGTCTGGAAGACACTGGGGCCCCACAAGTGTAAGGTGTTCTCTATCGCTCCACTGAATATCAGAAGGAGAATTTTACTGAGCCTTTCATACCTGTTGTGGCAGTGTAGGTTGTTATATCTGGGTGTAAGCTGGGAACAGTGCCTTTTAGGATTTTTGTGTGACGTCACAAACGCAGGGCATGGTTCTGTTTTAACCTTTTTTTGCCCGCTTTCCTGTTTGGCCTGGCCATATTGAGGAGTACAGTCGGGGCCAGGAGCCATCACACACACACAGGAAAACGTGAACTGCATCATCAGGCAGCAGGAGTAGGTTAAATGTATGAATGTGGTGTTGACCGGTTCTCTCTGGCTGATATGGTTGTCATGTTGACGGGGGTTGTGTCTGGCCGGTGTGGTGACGACATTGACGGGGGTTGTGTCTGGCCGATGTGGTGACGACATTGACGGGGTTGTGTCTGGCCGATGTGGTGACGACATTGACGGGGGTTGTGTCTGGCCGATGTGGTGACGACATTGACGGGGTTGTGTCTGGCCGATGTGGTGACGGCATTGACGGGGGTTGTGTCTGGCCGGTGTGGTGACGACATTGACGGGGGTTGTGTCTGGCCGATGTGGTGACGACATTGACGGGGTTGTGTCTGGCCGATGTGGTGACGACATTGACGGGCGTTGTGTCTGGCCGATGTGGTGACGACATTGACGGGGGTTGTGTCTGGCCGATGTGGTGACGACATTGACGGGGGTTGTGTCTGGCCAATGTAAAGTTCATGTTGTGGTTAGTCAAGGTTGTGTGGTATTTTGCTTTTGTTATTGTCTGTGGGTGTGTGTCTGTGCCTGCGTGCACGTGTGTAAATATTTGAAGAGTGCCATTTGGTATGCATTTCAGAGAGAGAGAGAGAGAGAGAGAGAGAGAGAGAGAGAGAGAGAGAGAGAGAGAGATTCCTTTCTTAATAGTACTTACGACGAGGTTTTGCTAAGAAGCCAGGCTAGCGCTACCGCGTCGCGCTCCCCGCACGTGGAAGATATCACTTATCTCGACAAAACATTTTGAGAGGGCCACTGAGAGCATGTCCACGCACTCAGCCCCAGACCCGGACTCATGGAACTCTGTCTTCATAAAGAAATGCAAGACAACTCCATCACGAACACGTAATATCCTCTGGAGAAAAAGTCTAGGTTCTAGCATCATTCCCGAGAGTCTGCAACTGACCCACATCGTCCCACTCCACAAAGGTGGAAGCAAAGCTGTCACAAAAGACCATCGACCGATAGCAGTAACATCGCACGTCATCAAAATCTTAGAAAAAGACGTGAGGAAATTTGGCGGAATTTTTGGAAGTGAACAATGTACATAACCCAAGACAACATGGTTTCAGGGGGAGAAGATCTTGCCTCTCTCAGTTGCCTAACCACTATGAGAGGAGTGTTGAAGCTCTAGAGAACAAAGACAATTCTGACGTGATTTACACACACTATGGCATAGCATTTGACCGTGGTGTCATAGCATACAAAATGCTGAAGATGGGGATAGCCGGAAGAACTGGGAGATGGATATACAACTTTTATCAGACCACAACACGTTAACCATGCCATCGCCACTGCCTCCACGGTAGAAAGCTCAGTCCCCCAGAGAACTGCATTTGCCTCCCGCCTGTTCATTCTTAAATCCGACATTGACACAAACACTAGCCACAGTTTTTCATATCCTCTGTAGATGTATAACATTAAGTATGGGAATCACATCAGCTGATGATACGGTGAGGCTACAACGTCTTTCACTTGGCAATCGCGAATGGGGAAAACTAAGAAATCAGAAGCAGAATATCAGACTGACAGACGCTCTTATATACCAGTTGAATAACTTTGAAGACTTCGGAATAACGACCTAACCCTCATTGAACACAAGAGAACAGCTGTTTATGTATCATGCAGAGTGATAGCTGGCTGGATCTTGCCGACCCACGTGAGAAAAGATGAAACTGATGTTGATAGAGAATTCATTCTTTCACGAATTGAGTAGTGTTGCCTTCTGACATCCCCCATGCAAGGCGGGCGAAATTGCGGAATTAGAAAATGTTTTGAGGTCGTATACGGCCCATATTATGTGGTAAAGGACCTAAATGACTGGGGATGGCTGAAATTTCTGAAACTACGTTCCTTGAAGAGCAGATGGTAGCGTCATATCATCATCTACACCTGGAAAATTCTTGAAGGTATTAGTCCCAACTTACATTTGGATCTAACATCCTAAAGGCACGACAGGCCTGGAAGAACTTGTTAGATACTGCCTCTGAAAACCAAAGGTGTGATATGTACAGAAGAGAGAACACCATAAACAACCGGTGCACAAGACTCTTCAACCTTCCCATCTGGTTCCATCAGAAACGGCGTGGGATTGCATGTTAAGAGTGTGCTAAACAAGTACCTACAGACTGTGCTAGACCAGCCAAGCTATAGGGGTTATGTAGGCCTTAGTGTTGCGACTTCCAACAGTTTGGTCGATCAGCGACCAGATCCAGCTGCCTGGGCCCAGCCCGGGCTGAGGGGGGGTGAAGACCCCCGAGAAGACTGCACCAGGTATGCAGGAAAATATATAGTTGCGAAGAACAAGTCATCTGAGTCGTGTCAGGTGTTATGTGCCGGATGGAGAAAGTGTCTGTTTGTGGACTGAAAGCCAGCAGCTCACGTGCGGGTGAGGAGGAAAAGAAAGACTGTGGCTTGGACCAGATATGTGACACTTGACAGACACTGAAGTGCTGGCTCGCTGCGGAGGGCGTCAGTAACCCTTCCGATACTCAGGCGAATAGTACCAGTTTATATACCTCGTTAGTAGTTGGCTACCTGCTCTCTCTCTCTCTCTCTCTCTCTCTCTCTCTCTCTATATATATATATATATAGATAGATAGATAGATAGATAGAGAGAGAGAGAGAGAGAGAGAGAGAGAGAGAGAGAGAGAGAGAGAGAGAGAGAGAGAGAGAGTACCCACCTACGACTACCTACTTCAAGAACTTGCCATGATGGCTGGGATAGCACGTAGCGCTCACCGTTTGCTTCGCTCGTTGAAAAACACACAGCTGCCACGTACCTCCCATCATTGTCGTTCCCACATCAGCCATTCATCAAGCTTAACGTTTCTGTAGATCAGCGTGTGTGTGTGTGTGTGTGTGTGTGTGTGTGTGCTGCTGTATTTTCCTTCATGATTTTGAGTGTTCGCTTGTCTTATGGCTGCGTGGTGCGTCCGGTCGTGACGGTTGTGGAGACTGGTGGGTGAAGGAAAGGTCTCGTAACGGCTGGAGGGACTGTTAACGGGAGGGGGACTGGTTGTGAGAAAGGAGGGACAGTTGGTGTGAGAGGAGGGAGGAAGGAAGAACTGTTGGTGTGAGAGGAGGATTTACATGAAAAGGACATACATCAGGAGACCTGGTGATCTGTAACGAGGTTATCTGTTGTAATAACCTGAAAAATAGTGGGAGAAGCAGAATAACAAATCTAAAGGCATCTCCACACTGGCATTTCCCTTCGGCTCAACTCCTTGAAGGAAAAAAAAAATGATTGTTGAAGAGAACGCTGCATTTTACAGAGAACTTATTACCAAGGCAAGAACATTTTGTAGGAAAGTGTGGACTGAAAAAGAGTATCCAACCAGTTTAACAGTAAATGCGCAGTGGCTGGATTCTAGGAAAGAATGACTTGATTTATGGTGAACAGGATTACTGAGGACCTTTTTTTTTCTTTAACTTCTTGTCAGGGTTTACTAAGAATTTTGTGTACATGATTTATATATTTTTGGCACTAAAATGCCGTATTTGCCATTTGCCTACGTTGAAATCCATCTGCCGTGTATCTGTTCATTCTACCAGTTTGTCTAAATCCCTGTGAATCTTCAGGCAGTCTTCCTTAGAGGTTATTAAGGTGGTTGATCAAAAAATGTAGGTCCCAGGACAGAGGCTTGTGGAACTCCACACTTCACCTTAAGCCCGTCGGATGTTTCCGCAGTCCGCTACCCGTGCGCAGACTCGATTGTGTTATGCCGTAACTTTTAATTTCATTTAGCATTCTTTTATGTGATACTTATTCCATGGCTTTTACAAAAGTCCAAGTATGCAAAGTCAGAGTGTAACGTGGAGTCTGTCATGCTATATATGACAAGAATTCAATCAGATTCGTAAAACGCGATCTTTTATTCCGGAAACAATGTTGTTGGTCTGTTATTAATTTATTTCCTTATGGGAATCCCATTTAAAGATTTTGCCAGATTATTATTTCTGATGCTTCGCCTAGAACCGAAGTAAGCCTCATGAGACGTTTGAAACGCATTTCTCTACTTTTTTTGAGATTTGGTGTTACTTTAGCTAGCTTCCCGTCTCTAGGCACATTCTCTTCCTTCAACGATATTTTGAATTTTTTAGTGATCGGAAAAGCTGAATGCCAACTAGTTTCTTTCGTCATTTTTGTGATAGGAAAAACTAGTTGCCAGCTATTTTCTTTCAGTACTCTGGATTAAGTTTTAGATAAGCTTCGTGGCCCTCGTAAATGATAATGTTCAAATTTCATTTTCGGTAACCAGAGATATGTTTTGTGCCGGTGGTATACATGAGGAATTTTCAGTGGTGTACAGTGAGTCTAAATACTTGTTTGGAAGTGAAGCCACTTCTTTAGTGTTGTTAGTACCATTATCGTTCGATAATAGACCAGTGTTATTGGCCCATTATCTGGAGAGTATTCGCGCCTTGGAAGAGCGTCATAATTGTATTTTCTGCTCGTCTTGAATGGGTACTTGTAAACAGATGGCAGGTTGGATATTAGGAATTTTTATGACTTATCAAGGCTCTCATTAATCTCCCGAGTAGAGTAGCGTTTTAACACCAACTTTCACAGCGAGCGGAATTTCAGTGTTGGAAAGTGTGCTGAGATACTTCACTGGTCGTATTAACATTGTGTGATTCCAGCTTAAGGAAACGACGGAAGAGAGCGAGGCTGTACTCCTCGGTGGGCAGACGGGAGAAGTATATCCTAATTTCCACATGGAAAGTCCTGGAAGCTTTGATTCCCACACCGAACATAGTAAGATGGTTTACACTTTGTCTGCAGCCAGTAGACACGCAATTGACTGCAGTAGAAAGATTTCAGATGGTCGATACAGGTATCTACATAGTGTACCAGAGCGGTCAGGATGCGGGGATTGCATTAGCCTACGAGCTGTAGCCTCCAACAGCCTGATGATTACACGGAAGTAGAACTGGAGGGGTTGATGCCCTCAGACGGCGAGACTTTTATATCTTTGCTGCACGAGTGGCTAATTTAATGTGCATTCCTACCCATCCTGTGGACGTTGGCACAAAAGAGGCTACCGAGTGCACGAGAGGTCCAGGGACTGGGCCACACTGCGTGACACGCATTATAGGTTACAATGTGAGGAAAGTGTAAATATGAATTGGGCAATACTGAATAAATAATTTAGCAGTTCACGTGGTAAGTGAAGTTTACAACATGGGAACAACAATGAATGTATTACGTATCAAGATATATAAACAGTGAACCGCTAGTGATGTTCTTGGAGGTGGGTTTGGCCAGAGGAGGAATGGTGGCAAGAGTGATTGTGGTTGGAGGAGCAGGGATTGTTAGAGTGGTGGAGGTGGGAGTCGGGTTGAGAGTGATGGTAGGGAGAGAGAGAGAGAGGGAGGGTGGGGGGATGTTGGGATTGAGGTTGGTGGAGGTGATGGGAGCAAGTCTGGTGCAGACGGTACAGATGGCCGGGCACACGGTCGGGTACTTCCTGTTATCCACACTTCCGCTCACGCCATTGTTCAATCCATGTCGTCAGGCACTTGTTTGAATGTTCCCTGCATCACCCTGCCACTGACTGCTCAGCATGAACACACTAGACCCTGCCTCACCCTGCCACTGACTGCTCAGCATGAACACACTAGACCCTGCCTCACCCTGCCACTGACTGCTCAGCATGAGCACACTGGATCCTGCCTCACCCTGCCACTGACTGCTCACCATGAACACACTGGACCCTTTCTCACCCTGCCACTGACTGCTCACCATGAACACGCTAGACCCTGCCTCACCCTGCCACTGACTGCTCAGCATGAACACACTAGGCCCTGCCTCACCCTGCCACCGACTGCTTAGCATGAACACACTAGGCCCTGCCTCACCCTGCCACTGACTGCTCAGCATGAACACACCAGACCCTGCCTCACCCTGCCACTGACTGTTTAGCATGAACACACTGGACCCTGCCTCACCCTGCCACTGACTGCTCTACATGAACACACTGTACCCTGCCTCACCCTGCCATTGACTGCTCTGCATGAACATACGACCCTGCCACTGACTGCTCAGCATGAACACACTGGACCCTGCCTCACCCTGCCACTGACTGCTCCACATGAACACACTGGACCCTGCCTCACCATGCCACTGACTGCTCTACATGAACACACTGGACCCTGCCTCACCCTGCCTCTGACTGCTCAGCATGAACACACGACCCTGCCACTGACTGCTCAGCATGAAGATACTGGACCGTGCATCACCCTGCCACTGACTGCTCAGCATGAACACACTGGACCCTGCCACTGACTGCTCAGCATTAACACGACCCTGCCACTAACTGCTCTGCGTGAACACACTGGACCCTGGCACTGACTGCTCAGGATGAACACACTGGACCCTGTCTCACCCTGCCACACTGCTCAGCATGAACACACTGGATCCTGCCTCACCCTGCCACTGACTGCTCAGCATGAACATACTGGATCCTGCCTCACCCTGCCACTGACTGCTCAGCATGAACATACTGGATCCTGTCTCACCCTGCCACTGACTGCTCAGCATGAACACACTAGACCCTGCCTCACCCTGCCACTGACTGCTCAGCATGAACATACTGGATCCTGCCTCACCCTGCCACTGACTGCTCAGCATGAACACACTGGACCTTGCCTCACCCTGCCACTGACTGCTCAGCATGAACATACTGGATCCTGCCTCACCCTGCCACTGACTGCTCAGCATGAACACACTGGACCTTGCCTCACCCTGCCACTGACTGCTCAGCATGAACATACTGGACACTGCCTCACCCTGCCACTGACTGCTCAGCATGAACACACTGGATCCTGCCTCACCCTGCCACTGACTAGGGAAGAGGTCTTTGGAAAGCAGTGAAATATATGGAAAAGACATTACCAGAATACTTAAGGGAAGGATCTTGAGCCATGTAACGCTCGTGGTCTTGGTGAAAGATGTCTGTATGTGCTGAGGATATGTGCTGACAAACCACTTGTGTCGCTGGAGAAAAGTTAAACTCCGTGGGAATGGAGGATGACAAAATGTATATGTGTTTTTCCAGAAAGGAGACAGGGAGGATGCACTGAGCTACAGACCAGTTTCCCTGACGAGCGTGGTTTGTAAAGTATCTGTAAAGGTAACCAGAAAGCATATGCATGACCGCTTGCAAAAGAGACACTACCTGAATGAGAGAAAGTTCGGTTGTATGGAATACAACTCATTTGTAACGAACCTTTTAAAAGTAATGAGAGAGAGTGAGCTTCGTTTTGGTCAAAAGAGAAGGCTGGGTTGACTGTCTGTATCTAAACAGCCAGAAAACATTTGATAGTGTGCCACTTAGAAGGTTGGAAAAGAAGCAGGATTTCCAGGTAGGAATAAGAGGTTGGAGACTACTTCGTTAAATGGTTTGTAATCTTAAAGGACGCATGTCTGGGGAGCCTTCTTGAAATGGATTGAGGTCGCTGTGGCATGATGTAAGGTTCTTTCTTAAGACCATTGATCTTGTTAAGGTATATGAATGACTTGCTACCAGAGTAGGATTTTTGGTCATGCGGAAACCATGGGTTAGGTGAAAAGTCTGGAGGATTGCATCAACCTACAAGGGGACCTAGACAATCCCAACACTTGTATTGATACAGTTGCTGAAGTTTAACCACTGTAAATCAATTAATGAAGATGGGACACTGAAGGCTTCGATACGAATATATATTTATCCAGAAATGAGAAACGTAAAATTTGCCTTGATTTCCCTGAAAACCCAATTCCAAACATAAGCTTTCTAGGGGACTTCAGTCTACCTTACAGAAGATGGAAATTGATATTTATGAAACAACAGTAATGCTGGAAATTTCACCAGAAACATTTCTGATGAGCAGCGGCAAAAAAGAACTGTTTAGATTTAACAAGTTTTCACTCCGTCGACAAATAACAGAACCCATCAGAGGAAATTACACATTAGAAGGACATGAATAGTGTAGACTTAATCTGTAATATCACCGCCTCAGACGCGCTTCATCTTGGATCACAACTTACTTGAAGTAAAAACAAACGTGATGCTAAACGCCAAGCCAAAACACACACACACACACAACCGTGAACGTGGAGTCAGTAATATCAGTTTTAAGAGTAAAGTGATATAGTGGAAAGACTTGATTAAGTGAGATGTCAGAATGAATCGGTGGTCAGTGAACCAAAAGCCATCAAGAAGATAAACCAAACGACTTCTTCCTTAACAGTAATTCCCCAGCATTACAATTTGCAGATATCACCTCTGCAGGATTTTGAGAGGGCCTTTGAGAGCATACCCATGCACTCTGCTCAAGGATCAGACTCCTGAGACTATATATATATAAAGAAAAGCAAAACGCGTGTGGCACGAATACTAAATATCCTCAGTACCAAAACGTCTGGACTCTGGCTCTACCCCAGAGAAATTAGAAGCGACTCGCATCGTCTCATTCAAAGCAAAACAATAATAGAAAAACTTCCCACAGATACACTGCTGTCGCATGTGATTTGTCTTTTTGAGCACGTGTTTAGATGTAAAGTGACTAACCCAATGGAGTCGAAGGTTCTACACAACCCAGGACATCTTGGTCTCACGGCGGAAAGATCTTGCCTCCTTCAGTTGCATGATCACTGCGACCATATTATAGAGGCAGTGGAGAAGAAACAGAATGCTGACGTGATATACACAGACTTTGGGAAAACGCTTGGTCAATGTGACCATGGCGTCATAATGTTATACAGCTACTTACCTAATTGATCACAACACGTGGTTGTAAATCATGCCATTTCCAGTGCCTCCACCGTAAAAAGCTTGGTCCCTCGCAGAACTGTACTTGCACTCCTTCTGTTCCTCATTCTCATATCGAACATTGACACAGACAAGAATCACTATTTCGCATCAGCCTTTGCTAATGATGCTGGAATAAGTATGAATGTCTCAGAATAAGTATGAATTTCTCGTCACTAGACACTGATAAACAACAAGCCGACATTGTCTTCAACTTGGCAACGGAAAACAACTTGTATTGTGGTAGAGGTAAGTTCCAACCCCTTTGCTTTATGGAAAGCGAAGAAATCGAGAACATTACACAATACCGGACAGATATAGGTACCACCAGTGAACAATGTGAAAGACCTCGGAGTCATAATGTCTATGCACTTACCTTAAGTGAACAAAACCAGTGTAACTGTTACATCTTCCAAAGAGAAGGTAGGATGGATCTTGCGGACCTTTAAGACAGAGACGGGAAAAACTAATGACGGTCTTCAAGGCTTTAATACTCTCACAAACAGAATACTGCGGTGTGCTGAAATCACCCTGTAAGGTAGGCGAAATGGCAAAGCTGGAAAGCAGGGGGGTTACTTCACTACCTGTACTGATGCGGTTAAAGTGCTATACAACTGGGAATGACTGAAATCATTAACGCTGTATTCCTTGGAATGCAGACAGGAGAGGTATATCCGTATATTGGGAAACCGAAGAAGGCATGCTTCTAAACCTACAGTCACATATAATTCCCTAAGGGCACGACGGACATGGAAGATTGTAAATCACTTCTTCAATCAGAAAATGCGATAAGCACAAAGAGAGAATTCCTTGAACATTTTGGCCCCAAGACCATTCAACACATCTCCAGCAGACTTCAGAAACTTGAGGGGTGCACGGTGGAGAAATTGATGAAGGCGCTGGAAGAGTACGTATGTATAAGGTGTACCACACCAGGTACGTATGTATAAGGCTATGGGGTGCCTGTGGGGCGCGGCTTTCAACAGCTTTGCCGACCAGCTTCACCGTCAGCGTCCCAATAACTAGGAGCCAGCCCGAGCTGTAGGGGCAGATCTCTAAAGCCTATGACAGGCAAACGCCTTATCAGCCGCAGGATTGTATGAGTGACATTAGCTTGGTAGTAGACATCGTGTCTGATCTGTCACCAGAGTGCCGCCTTCGGAGAATGGGAAAGGATACAAACTCTCTAGTGGCTGATGATATTGGAATAGCATTCAAGTACAGGGATAAGAAAATATTCAGCAAGCTGTTCTCATCCTACATTAGGCCAAAATTACAACGTACATCTCAGTTTGGTCACTACACGGAAAGAAGAAGTGCACAGCAAGGCATGAAATTAAGATGGAACCAGAATTAAGAGAGCCGAGTTACAGGGAATGGATAGATGCCATAGATTTGTTCACCGTGGAAGAAAGAAGAGTAAGGGGTAACCTGATCACAACTATTGTTTTTGAACCAGTTTGATGATGTCAACAGTGAATAGTACGTCAAAGGATACAAATATAGAACAGCTTAAGGTCATAGCATGAAATCAAGCAGGAAACTTGCTCGATAAGATATAACGAAGTACATCTGTATACGAGAAGTGGAGGAAAGGAATAAACTGAGTCTTATGAGGAAGTGAATGTGTACAACATACTGAAGCTTAGAAAGTATGGTAGAGATGGGATCCATGACTGGAAAACTGCCCATCCCGCGCAGGGCAAATACACACACACACACACACACACACACACACACACACTGTACAAAAGAGCTTCTGCAAAAATGACATTCATATCAACATAATAACTTGTTACGTACGCGCAGGATGAGATATTATCATTAGAATATATGATCACAGTACAACACTGCCAGGCATACCATGACTCCTTCCTAGTGGCATGATATATACGCATACGACTATGCAGTCATATTATAATTCCCGTTAATGTGTGTTTCATTATCCTGCTGGTTATATTATTTATATTATTGTTATTAATGCCTCAGGACATTTACACTAGAAAGAGGTCGTGGAAATACTTCAGGACACCTTTTCCGGGAGGTGCTACAGCTACTTCCAGTTGCAGGGTGTTGATGATGAACTCGTATATGGAGAAGATTTTCACGCGACTCTGCTCCTGATGATGCTGCCTCGCTAAAGATGACTTCCCTCTTGCAGGCGGAGTCCGTCAGCGCCTATTAATCATATAAATTTAAACGCTTTTTCTGTATACATTTTCTTTATTGCTTAGGTAGCGCAGAACTCATCTGCCGTCCCCCACGGCATCTTAAGGGTTACTGCCCGGCTGAGTTGTAACAGTATCGACGAAGGATATGGGTATATTTTCTGCATTGCCAGTGGTTGCTTTCTGACTCGTTTACTCCACTGTAGTTAACTGCCAACTATTGATGTCCGAGCCCTCCACGGCTCATCACATGATAAGGGACTGGGTAGTCCTTGTGTAAACCCTCTGTAACGCGCGCGCGCATACACACACACACACACACACACACACACACACACACACACACACACACTGTATAACCAGGCAGGAATGAGGGGACTCCTTCGATGGATGGCAGGTTCTTAGTAGAAGGGATCAAAGGACGCATATCTGGAGCCTTCTCATAATGAGTTGGTCACCAGCGGTGTGCCGCAGGGTTCTCATCTGGTTCTGGGACCACTGCTCATCTTTATCTATGAGGATGGTCAGCCAGAAGGTATGTACTCCCCTCATTATGTTGGCAGATTATGCCAAGGTCATGAGGAGAGTGAAAAGCGGGGAGGATTGCATCAGTTTACATGGGGACCTAGACACAATCCTAAGTTGGTGTGATAAATGATTGGTGAAGTTCAACCTAAGTTAATGCAAAGTAATGAGGGCGGATCAGAGTGAGAGAAGGCCTTGACATGGGTACTATCTACCAGGAAGTAAGCTGCAGGAATCTGTGCGAGAAGACTTGGGAGTCTACATTTTCTCAACCCTGTCGTCAGAGCCCCTCTTTAGCCGAATAGTTAAGAACAGCTGTCAGTTAGCAAATGTATAATTACCACTCAGGTTCATGATAGAGAATTATTCATCAAGCTGTTCACGTGATAGATAATCGTGAATAATCACCGCGCCTAAAGAAGCACAAACACACAAGATCCAGAGGAGAGCAACAAGACTGGTACTAGAGCAGAGTTACACAAAATGGCTAAAGGCTTTAGATTTGACCACAATGAAAAAGAAAAGAGTGAAGGGCAACCTAATCACAGTCTTTAGATTTTTAAAGCAGATCGCTGGTGTAGAGAGGGAGCAGTTCTAGGAGAGATGGAGGAGGAAGGACGACTTGAGGACATGAAACTTAGGCAAGATATAAGGAAGTGCTTTATACTGTAGGAATGGTGCATGAATAGAACACTGTGACTGAAGACATGGATGATGCAGACAGCATACATGAATTAAAGAGATTATGTGACTGTAAAGAATTTTCAAGAGTTGGGACCTCACGAGTGTGAAGCTCCCTTCCTATACAGTACTGGTAATTACACGTGGGATACCTAATGAACATATGTGCTCAACGTCAAAGAGATCGTATTTGATGGGTCTTTCATTTGTTCATGTTGATAAAAACAACGCAAGGGTTTAATTTGACATTAATGCAGTCAGGTGACACGTAATCAGGTCGTTTGTGGTACAGATCTGTTTTGACACTGGGGACATGTACAAATGATGGCCTGGCTAAAGTGCCAGTAATTAGGTATGTTATTTGCCTAATGTGTGCTAATTTAGAGCAGTGTTTTTTATGGTATGTCATTTGATATATAGGTTCATTATCTTGGTGTGCACCTGGTGGCGTGTTCACTGGACTTTGTATGGCGAAGTGTCATCGCTTCCAAAGTTACTCGACTTGAGGCATCGGTTTTAAGATAGTCGAATATTTAGCCGC